>NC_137785.1:5011083-5092092 GCF_963455305.1 Plecotus auritus | reverse complement strand
CCTTCCCTTCCCCTCCCTTCCCTTCCCTTCCCCTCCCCTCCCTTCCCTTCCCTTCCCTTCCCTTCCTTTCCCCTTCCTTCCCCTCCCCTCCCCTCCCCTTCCTTCCCCTCCCCTTCCCTTTCCTTCCCTTCCCTCCCTTTCCCCTTCCCTTCCCCTCCCTTCCCTTCCCCTCCCCTCCCCTCCCCTTCCTTCCCCTCCCCTCCCCTCCCCTTCCTTCCCCTCCCCTTCCCTTTCCTTCCCTTCCCTCCCTTTCCCCTTCCCTTCCCCTCCCTTCCCTTCCCTTCCCCTCTCCTCCCCTCCCTTCCTCTCCCTTCCCTTCTCTCTCCCTCTCTATCTCTGTCTCTATCTCTATCTCTCTCCCTCGTATGGTCAATGCAGGAAGAGAGGTTCCCCATCCAACCCCGAATCTGTGAGTACAGCAAACCACTTCCTTCCTGAAATGTTGGTCTCGCCGCACCTGGACAATAATAAAACCTACGTGTTACATCATCTGGGTGCCTCCGTGGCACTGAGCTGGAGTTGGTGAGAGAAGAGGGTGTGAGTCCCCACCGTTTGAGGGCCCGGGGCCGGGGAGGGGGCATCGGGAAGCCGAGCAGCTGTCACAGCCAGCGCGTGCGGCAGGAGCAGGCCGGACACTGGGGGAGCTGCCTGGCCATGCGGACAGCCCGGCGGACTGCCTGGAGGAGGGGGCCCTTCAGTGTGACGTGGGGAGCGGAATGAGGAAGGTCACAAGGTCACCAGGTCACAGCAGGACCGCGAGAGAGAACCTGTGAGTGACAAGCGCAGCGCAGAGGGGTGGCTTTGGGGGGCCCTGCAATGGAAAACCCCCACTTCAGAGGTTTGGCACCGAGTGTCTCTCCCTCGTGCCGGGCCTGCTGCGGGGCGTCCATGGCCATTCGGGACTCTAGTGCGGTGGCCGGAGAGGCGGGACAAGGCTGGGAGCTGGGCCCCTCACGTCTGCAGGTGCCACAGAGGCCCAGCGCATTCAGGGGGCCTCAGCGGGCGGAAGAGGAGGAAGTACCAGTAAATGCCTTACCTGGCCGCCAGGTCTCTTCCAGGGGGAAGGAAAACATACAGACCACGGATGTGCAGAATAGAGGTGAGCATTGACCTCTGAGCCAGGAGGTCACGGTTCGATTCACGGTCAGGGCTCATGCCCGGGTTGCGGGCTTTGAGCTCGATCCCAAAACATCTCACAGAACATCCGATCCAGTCCACTGTGCAAGCCACAGTCACCAATGCCTCCTCTTCCTCCTCATCCAAGAAGTCCTGCTGCCTCCGTACCTAGTACAGGCCCCCCTGGTCCTCACCCAGGGATTTTTAGAGAGAGTGGGGGGGGGGGGGGGGAGAGAGAGAGAGAGAGAGAGAGAGAGAAACATCAATGTGAGAGAGACACATCACCTGGTTGCCCCCTTCACACGCCCCTGGGCTCTTGACGGGGACTCTAACCCAAGACCCTTCCATTCGCAGGTCAATGCTCTAACCACAGAGCCACACTGTCCAGGGCGCCCTGTGGGTGTCTTCATAGTACGTTAGGCTGGAGCCCTGGCGCCCTGAAATCGAGGCTGTTGGCAAACCTCAACGTGGCAAGAACGTTAGGAAGACCTGCTCCCGACCCAGCCGAGGAGAAGGGAAGGGGGACCCAGGCAGACGGAGGGAGATCGGATAACATTGCTCGCACCACCGAGCGCAGACTTTTTCTTAGACTGACATTTGAAAAAAAGGGAATTTTTTTTTTGGATTTCTCTTTTTAGGTAAGTTTTAAATTTAGAACAGTTTTAGATTTACAGGGAAGCTGCAGAGATAGCACAGTTTCCCCTGCTGTTTACATCTTCTGTTCCCGTGGCGCAGGGGTCACAACCCATGAGTCAGCGTGGATGGGCTTTGCTAGCGAAAAAGTCCACCCTTTAGCCCTGGCCGGTGTTGCTCAGTGGTAGAACGCCGGCCTGCGGACGGAAGGGTCCCGGGTTCGATTCCGGTCAAGGGCACGTAACTTGGTTGCGGGCACATCCCCAGTGGGAGGTGTGCAGGAGGCAGCTGATCGATGTTTCTCTCTCATCGATGTTTCTAACTCTCTATCCCTCTTCCTTCCTCTCTGTAAAAAATCAATAAAATATATTAAAAAAAAAAAAAGTCCACCCTTTAGCCCTGGCCGGTGTGGCTCAGTGGATAGAACGCTGGCCTGCGGACAGAAGGGTCCCGGGTTCGATTCCGGTCAAGGGCACGGACTTAGGTTGCAGGCTCCTCCCCAGCCCGGGCCCTGGTTGGGGCCCATGCAAGAGGCAACCCATCGACGTGTCGATATGTCTCTCTGTCTCTCCCTCTCTCTTCCACGCTCCCTAAACATCAATGGGAAAATATCCTCGGGTGGAGATTAAAAAAACAAACCAAACAATGATGAAGTCCACGATTTAAGTGGGTCTCCTTGGTTTTTACCGGATGTCCTTCTGTTCCAGGATCCCACCCAGGAGGCCACATTCTGTGTAAGTCAGCGTAACTTACCACCGGGATGCTGACCTGCAACCCCGGCCTGAGGAAGTCAGCTTACTCCCACCTCCCCTCTCCTCCCACCTCCCTCTCCCCTCCGCCCCAAAATTGTCATGCTGTTCCCTTTAAGGGTGGTAATTCTTCCCACACATGAACAAGGTATATGCTTCCACTTATTTATATCTTCCTCCGTTTCTTTCTTCAGTGTCTTATAATTTTCTGAGTACGGGTCTTTTACATCTCTGGTTAAATTTATTCCTAGGGATTTAAAGATATATATTCTTACTAGAGGCCCCGGTGCACGAATTTGTGCACCAGTGGGGTCCCTCGGCCTGGCCTGCAGGATCTGGCTGAAACCGGCTCTCCGACATCCCCCGAGGGGTCCCAGATTGCGAGAGGGCACAGGCCAGGCCGAGGGACCCCACTGGTGCATGATCAGGGCCAAGGAGGGACACAGGAGGTTGGCCAGTCGAGGAGGGTCCTCAGGAGGGCTCCAGGGCATGTCTGGCCCATCTTGCTCAGTCCCGATCGGCCGGACCCCAGCAGCAAGCTAGCCTATCGGTCGGAGTGTCTGCCCCCTGGTGGTCAGTGCACGTCATAGCCAGTTGTTTGAGTGGCCTTAGCATATCATTAGCATATTACTCTTTGATTGGTTGAACGGACGACCGGACGACTGGACACTTAGCATATTAGGCTTTTATTATTTAGGATTGATTTCAGAGAGGAGGGGAGAGGGAGAAAGAGATAGAAACATCAATGGTGAGAGAGAATCATCGATCCGTTGCCTCTTGCACGCCCCACACTGGGGATTGAACCCACAGCTCACAACCCGGGCATGTGCCCTGACCGCAAATTGACACTTGACCTCCTGGTTCATAGGTCGATGCTCAACCACCAAGCCACACAGCCGGACTTATGCAATTGTAAATGGGATTGTTTTCTTAGTTTCCCTTCCTGATAGTTCATCATTGGTGTATAGAAATGCAACTGATATTTCTGGGTATTTGTTTTGGTGTCCTGCTACTTGACTGAATTCATTGATCAGTTCTAGTAGCTTTTTGGTGGAATCTTTAGGGTCCTCTATCTACAGCACCAGGTCATCGGCATCATGACAGTTTTACCTCTTCCTTTCCAATTTGGATGCCTTTTTTTTTTTTAATATATTTTATTGATATTTTACAGAGAGGAAGGGAGAGGGATAGAGAGCTAGAAACATCGATGAGAGAGAAACATCGATCAGCTGCCTTCTGCACACCCCCTACTGGGGATGTGCCCGCAACCAAGGTACGTGTCCTTGACCGGAATCGAACCCGGGACCTTTCAGTCCGCAGGCCGATGCTCTATCCACTGAGCCAAACCGGTTTTGGCTGGATGCCTTTTTTAACTTGTTATTTACGGTTGTCAGTATTACAGATGCCCCCATTTCCCCCCCCCCCTTGTCCCTATCCACCCAGCTTCCACCCCACCCTACACCTTCCCCACACTACTGTCCATGGGTTATGCACATATGCATACACGTTTTTTGGTTAATTTCTTCCCTTGCTATTATATTTTACTAGAGGCCCAGTGCACAAAATTCGTGCACTTGGGTGGGGGGGCGGTCCCTCAGCCTGGCCTGTGCCCTCACGCAGTCCGGAAGCCCTGGGGGGATGTCTGACTGACGGCTTAGGCCCACTAAGCTGTCAATCAGACATCCTTAGTGTTGCCACTAAGTCAGAGCACACTGACCACCAGAGGGCAGTTCCTGCATTGAGTGTCTGCCCCCTGGTGGTCAGTGTGCATCATAGTGACCGGTCGTTCCACCATTTGGTCCTTTGCATATTAGCCTTTTATTATATAGGACTAGTGGCCCGGTGCACGCAATTCGTGCACATTAAAAGGGGATTCATTAGAGGAAATAATTTAATATTGCTATTTGCCCTTTCTCTATAATAGAAGTGTCAGAGATGAAAGAAAATTAGTAAAATGTATATGAAAACCTTCCTCCTGTCAGAGTCTGGGGCACATCACGGGACCCAGAGTCAAGTCCCCGCCCACCCACATGCGCCTCAAAATCACGTGAGACACAGACCCGGCCACCCCCCCCTGCCCCGCCCCTCATTGGGATAGATCCAGACCTGGCTAGTTCCATCCTTGTCAAGCCCCGACAGGCAGGGAACATAGCCTCAGGTCCCTTGGCCTGGCGCCAGGACGTGGGGCATGGCTTGAGGTCCCCCAGCCCAGACTGGGGTGGGGGGCGTGCCTTGAAGTCCCCTGTCAAGCCCTGCCAGGTGTGGAACATGGCCTGAGATCCCCTGTCAAGCCCCACTGGGTGGGGGGCATGGACTGAGTTTTCCCCTCAAGCCCCGCCAGGCGGGGAGAGCTGCAGCCTCAGGTCCCCCGGCCCGGCACCGGGAGGGGGGAACAGCCTCAGATCCCCTGTCAAGCCCCATCAGAAGGGGGTGAAGCCTCAGGTCCCCCCTGGGCAGGGGGCGTGGCCTGAGTTCCCCTGACCCAGCAATGGGGGGTGCACCTTGAGGTCCCCTGTCAAGCCCTGCCAGGCAGGGGGGCACATCCTTAGGTCCTCTGGCTCAGTGCTGGGGCAAGGGGTGCGGCCTGAGGTCCCCCGGCCTGGTGCCGGGGTGGGGGGCATGGCCTGAAGTCCCCTGTCAAGCCCCACCTGGTGGGGGGCGTGGCCTGAGGTCCCCTGGCCTGGCACTGGGGCCAGGGAAGCAGCCTGAGGTCCCTAGCCCAGCACCAGGATGGGAAGCACACCTTGAGGTCCCCTGTCAAGCCCTGCCGGGTGTGGAAGGCGGCCTGAGGTCCCCTGTCAAGCCCTGCTGGCCTGAGGTCCCCTGTCAAGCCCCACGGGGGCAGGGGAGGGTGTAGCCTCAGGTCCCTGCTGATTGCTCGTTAAGGCTCCTTATGGGAACTTGGCCTCAGCTGTGGGTGCAGCCATCTTTGTGATGGAGTGATGGTTAATTAGCATATTCCCTCTTTATTAGATAGGATTATTAGATAGGATTACATATGGATCCCTCTGTCAATCTATCTTATTTTATTTTTTGATCCATTTCAAAGGAAAATAAAGACACCACTAGACTTCTCCCCAGTTACTTAAGCATCCTCAGCATAAGAAACACTCAAACCTGTGAGTTTATTTGAGCCAGACTGTTGACAAGTGCTGGGAAGCAAAATCTCACCGGATTGAGATAATGGTCCGGAGAATGGCCATTTTGCACCTTATTTTATACATTACAATCCAAAGAGGAGATGTACGTGGGTTACATAAAATCCATTGGTGATAGATTAGGGAGGTGGGGAGAAAGCAAAGCGGGGAAACCTCTGGGACTGGATAAAAAGTAAAATGATGGACACATGCTCCTTTTACGTAGGTGAGTACAGGACAGTTAATGGTCGACAATGAACAATGAGGGGACTTGTGGTCTCTGCAGAGCAGTGACTTGTGCTTGGAGGGGTCTAGAAAAAGGAAAATTTCTTTGATGTTCCAAATATGTTATCATAGATGCAAAAAGACAATGGACAGGCTCCGTGAAGGTAAAGATAGACCTCTGTCCAGGGAGGATACCGGCCTAGGACATGCCACCCACCATAAACTGCTTTTGGTTTAAAACGTTTTCATTTCAGCCCGGCAGGCGTGGCTCAGTGGTTGAGCATCTACTGATGAACCAGGAGGTCACCGGTTTGATTCCCGGTCAGGGCATATGCCCAGGTTGCAGGCTTCATCCCCAGTGTGGGGCGTGCAGGAGGCAGCCGATCCATGATTCTCTCTCATCATTGATGTCTCTACCACCTTCTCCCTCTCCCTTCCTCTCTGAAATTAATAAAAATATATATATTTTAAAAAGCTTTCATTGCAGACCATCCTTTGTGGTTATTTTAGGGCTCTGAGTTTGCAAGGCTGCCACACAGGCCTTCAATGAACTTGTTAAGTGAGCCTGGTTCCGCTTTTCGTCCACAGCATGCACGCCGTTAACTAGAGTTCTTAGTTTTCTTCTGAGGTTGAATTTGCCATGAAATGCACACATCTGAAGTGTACTATTGCAGGAAGCCGCCCATTGTCTTCACTAGCAGAGAGGTGTGGACAAGGAGCCCAGAAGGCTGGTGAACCTTGAGCCCTGCCAAAGGTCATGGTGTACACCCACTGTTCGGTCCAGACAATGGTAGCTGAAGCAACGTCCCTACCAGACAGTTATGTAAATCCTTACTGATAAGATAGTCTGCCTGTTACTGGAAATTGTCTGCCTAAGGCAGGGGTCCTCAAACTTTTTAAACAGGGGGCCAGTTCACTGTCCCTCAGACCGTTGGAGGGCCGGACTATAGTTTAAAAAAAAAACTATGGCCCTAGCTGGTTTGGCTCAGTGGATAGAGCATCTGCCTGCGGACTGAGGGGTCCCGGGTTCGATTCCGGCCAAGGGCACATGCCTGGGTTGCGGGCTTGATCCCCAGTGGGGGGCGTGCAGGAGGAGGCCGATCGATGATTCTCTCTCATCATTGATGTTTCTATCTCTCTCTCCCTCTCCCTTCCTCTCTAAAATCAATGAAATATTTAAAAAAACAAAACAAAAAACAACTATGAACAAATTCCTGTGCGCACTGCGGGCCCGGGACGAGTCGGCTGCTAAGCAAGACAGGCAGCGGCACCCGGCGGGCTGGATAAATGTCCTCAGCGGGCCGCATGTGGCCCGCGGGCCGTAGTTTGAGGACCCCTGCATAAAGGCAGACCCCATGTGCACCCCAAACCCTCATCAAAATACAGAACAGCCTGGCCGGCGTGACTCCGTGGTTGAGTATCGACCTATGAATCAGGAGGTCACAGTTCAATTCCCAGTCAGGGCAATACGCCCAGGTTGCAGACTTTGGACTCAATCCCCAGTCAGGGGCATGAAGGAGGCAGCCGGTCAATGATTCTCTCTCATCATTGATGTTTCTCTTTGTCTCTCCCCCTCCCTTCCTCTCTGAAGCCAATAAAAATATGTTTCTAAAAAACAATACAGAACAGCTCTAACCGGTTTGGCTCAGTGGATAGAGCGACGGCCTGCGGACTGAAGGGTCCCAGGTTCGATTCCAGTCAAGGGCATGTACCTTGGTTGCGGGCACATCTCCAGTAGAGGGTGTGCAGGAGGCAGCTGATTGATGTTTCTCTCTCAACGATGTTTCTAACTCTCTATCCCTCGCCCTTCCTCTCTGTAAAAAAATCAATAAAATAGCCTGACCTGATTTGGCTCAGTGGATAGAGTGTCAGCCTGCGAACTGAAGGGTCCCAGGTTCGATTCCGGTCAAGGGCACATGCCTGGGTTGCAGGCTCAATCCCCAGTAGGGGGCGGTGCAGGAGGCAGCCAATCAACGATTCTCTCCTCATTGATGTTTCTATCTCTCTTTCTCTCTCCCTTCCTCTCTGAAATCAATAAAAATATAAAAATAAATAAAAAATAAAAAAATAAAGCAGGACTTCTCAAAAAAATCAATAATATATATATATATTTTTTAAATATATATTTTATTGATTTTTTACAGAGAGGAAGGGAGAGGGATAGAGTTAGAAACATCGATGAGAGAGAAACATCGATCAGCTGCCTCCTGCACACCTCCTACTGGGGATGTGCCGGCAACCCAGGTACATGCCCTTGACCGGAATCGAACCTGGGACCCTTGAGTCCGCAGGCCGATGCTCTATCCACTGAGCCAAACCGGTTAGGGCAATAAAATATATTTTAAAAAAATACAGAACAACCAACACCATCACCCAAAAAGTCCCCTCAGCCCCCTCCCCACTCAGCCCTGTCCCCCATCGTCCCAGGTGGAACTGCTGCTCTGAAGACGTTGCCACCATAGATCAGTTCTGTATGTTCTAGAACGGCATCTAAATGTGCTCTTATCCATGCACTCACAGCCACTTCAGGAAGCCAGCGTTTACGTCGTGGGAGGCCATGCCGAGCCCCTGAGCCAGGACCTGCCCCTGCCTTCCATCCAGAGCGGCTGGCCAGGTTGCCTGCCTGGAGGGGGTGGCATTGCTGCCTCTCTCTGGCTCCCTTCCCACCTCCCCGGCTGCTCCTTCTCAGTCTCTTTGGGGCTCCCCTCCCTCTGCTTGCCCCTTCCATGCTGGTGCCGTGCGGCGTCTGGTTCGACCAGAGCTTACAACCCAGCCAGCTCCAACCCACGGGCAGGTTTTATTTGGCCCACGCAGCATTTTTTTCATTCGAATTAGTTTTCACATTTAAAAGCTGAGGGATTTTGCTTTTAAAAATATCCAGGTTTCTGTCTTCTCTTGGAAAATGGGAACATCTGGCGACGCTCTGTCCCTCTCCCCATATGGCGAGCCTTGGCTGGGATTAAATAGCAGCCGCCATGTGCTTGGAGCCATCCTCCCCGGGGGGGGGGGCGGGTTCTCGGGCACCCACGTCCTGAATGAACACCCATAGAGTGTGAGATGGTGTTGGGAGGGTATTCAGGGAAACCCCTAGGAATAAGTGCTCGAAGACCACCCTGGAATAAC
Source organism: Plecotus auritus (assembly GCF_963455305.1). Taxonomy (NCBI): domain Eukaryota; kingdom Metazoa; phylum Chordata; class Mammalia; order Chiroptera; family Vespertilionidae; genus Plecotus; species Plecotus auritus. The sequence goes on along the minus strand of NC_137785.1, from coordinate 5,083,109 downwards.
CATCTGTCTTCCCCAGGAGAAACCGGTCCAGGGAACAAGGGCAGGAGAAGGTCGAGGCAGCACATTTCGATCAGGCAGCGTCTCAGGTCTCCATGCACGAGGATGGATGTCTTGGGCTTACACAATGCAAGATAAAGCAATTCTCTAGAAACGCCAGGCTACAGGCATCTGGGACCCAGACCCTGTGTGAGAGACAGAGAGCTGGACATGAGAGAAAGAGCTGGAGTGAAGGAGAGAGAGAGAGAGAGAGAGAGAGAGAGAGAGAGAGAGAGAGAGAGAGAGAAGCAGCTACCCTCGCTTTTTTGGTTAAAAAAGTTTTAATTTCAATCTGGCCAGCTTGGCTCAGTGGTTAAGCATTTACCAATGAAACCGGAGGTCACTGGTGCGATTCCCAGTCAGGGCGCATGTCTTCATTATCACCATCATCATCACCATCACCACCACCATCATCATCCTCATCATTATTATCACCATCACCACCACCAGTATCACCAACATCATCATCCCCATTATCACCACCCTCACCACCCTCACCATCACCACCATCCTCACCATCACTATCATAACATCATTATTATCATCATCACCATCACCATTATCATCACCAAAATCACCATCATCACCATCCTCACCATCACCATCATCACCATCCTCACCATCACCATCATCACCACCAGTATCACCAACATCATCATCCCTATTATCACCACCCTCACCATCCTTACCATCACCATCATCACCAACATCACCATCCTCATCATCACCATCATAATATCATCATTATTACCACCATCATCACCACCATCATCATCCCCATTATCATCATCATCACCATCATCATCCCCATCATCAGCATCCCCATCATCACCAACATCCCCATCATCATCCCCATTATCACCATCATCACCATCATCACCATCATCATCCCCATCATCAGCATCCCCATCATCACCAACATCCCCATCATCATCTCCATCCCCATCACCATTCTCACCATCACCATCACCACTACCACCACCACCACCACCATCATTTTTCTCTCTAGTAACGGCACGGGCAACACCCCCCAGCCCTTCTCACCAATCTGGGACAAAATATTGGAACGAGTCAGGTGGGGTACGAACCTCCCCTTCTTCCTCACACCCAGCTTGTTCCCCACAAGGGACACCTGGCATGGGGACCTCAAGGGCAAAGTCTAGCCCTGCTCCCTGGGGAGGGATTGAGGGGGCAGATCCCTGGGGTGGGGTTGAGGGGGCAGATCCCTGGGGTGGGGTTGAGGGGGCAGATCCCTGGGGTGGGGTTGAGGGGGCAGATCCCTGGGGTGGGGTTGAGGGGGTAGATCCCTGGGGTGGGGTTGAGGGGGCAGATCCCTGGGGTGGGGTTGAGGGGGCAGATCCCTGGGGCAGATTTCTGGGGACCTTCGTTTTAGCTCCAACTGTGACTACCCGGGTGATGACATTAAAGCTGCAGGTTCCCCTCCGAGGGTCTCTGTTTCCGCATGGACCAGTGTGGCCTCGGTGGGATCCTGTGAGGTTGCCTAGGCCCGTGGTCGGCAAACTGCGGCTCGCTCGAGCCACATGCGGCTCTTTGGCCACTTGAGTGTGGCTCTTCCACAAAATACCACGGCCTGGGCGGGCCTAGTTTGAAGAAGTGGCGTTAGAAGAAGTTTAAGTTTAAAATATTTGGCTCTCCAAAGAAATTTCAATTGTTGTGCTGTTGATATTTGGCTCTGTTAACTAATGAGTTTGCCGACCACTGGCCTAGGCAGTGGCTATAAACCGCAACCTGAGTGGCGAGGGGCGGGGCGGTCCCTATGTACACGGAGTAATTCTTTGGAGAGGTTCTTCAACACCTGGGAGGGACCTTATGAAGATGGAGCGTGGGCTCTAGCCAGTTTGGCCCAGTGGATAGAGCGCCGGCCTGCGGACTGAAGGGTTGCAGGTTCGATTCCGGTCAAGGGCACCTACCTGGGTTGCAGACTCCTCCCTGGCCCAGGACCTGGTCAGGGTGGGTGCAGGAGGCAACCAATCCATGTGTCTCTCTCACATCGATGTCTCCCTCCCTCCCTCCCCCCCCTCCCCTCTTCCATTTTCTCTAAAAATCAATGGAGCCCTAACCAGTTTGGCTCAGTGGATAGAGCGTCCACCTGCGGACTGAAGGGTCCCAGGTTCGATTCCGGTCAAGGGCATGTACCTTGGTTGCGGGCACATCCCCAGTGGGAGGTGTGCAGGAGGCAGCTGATCGATGTTTCTCTCTCATCGATGTTTCTAACTCTCTATCCCTCTCCCTTCCTCTCTGTAAAAAAATCAATGAAATATATATTTTTTAAAAATCAATGGAAAAATATCCTCAGGTGAGGATTAAAAAAAAAAAAAGAGAACTTCTAAAAAAAGAAAAAGATAAGGGACCCTCTTGTAAGCTGACAGACACAATAGCAGGGGCGGCCTTCTAGAGACAGGGATGTCGGGGTACCTGCGCTGCGGGAGGTGGGCGCCCTCGCAGAGCGGAGGGAAAGCTGGGGACCTCCCACGGCGCCGCAGTGCCCCCCGCGGCCGCCAGGGGCAGCACCGAGCCCTCCCGGCGCGCCTCTCCTCCCTCTCCTCCCCCCAATCCCCGCCCCCCGCCCCCTCCCTCCTCCGGGCCCCGCTCCCCAGAGCCCCGCCAGACCCCGCTCCGCCCGCGCCCCGCTCCGCCTGCGAGGCTCCCGCGGCCCGGCCTCAGCCCCGCACGCCCTCCGGGGGCCATGGGGGAGCCCCCGGGCTACCGACCCTCGGCCTGGGTGCATCTGCTCCACCAGCTGCCCCGCGCCGACTTCCAGCTCCGCCCGGTGCCCAGCGACTTCGCGCCGCGAGAGCAGGGATACCAGCAGGTGGGAGCCGCGCGGGCGGGGGGCGCGCGGGGGGCCAGCTGGTGGGGTCCTGGGGAAGAAGGGGCCCGGGTGACAGACCCCTGGGCTCTCGGGCGGTGGGGGCTGGGCCCCGACTTCGGGGTGTCTGAGGGAGGAGGCGTGTGGAGCCCCAATTCCTGGAGGCTCCCCTGGGACAGGCGCTGGGGGGACCAGACCCCCTGCTGCTTACATAAGGGGCGTCTTGGGGTCCGGATCTCTGAGTCGCCGAGACGGAAGGGGACTGGGGGCCCTGAGACTCCAGGGTCTGGGGGCTGCCTGGGGGGGGCGACGGCCAAGGCCATCAGGAGGGGCAGGCGCCCTAAAAGTGACCCCTCCCTCCTGGGATGGACAGTCTTGAAGATGGGGCCGGGAGAGGGGAGCTGATGATGGTGGGGAGGGGAGAGGCTGGGGGTGCCAGGTTCTGGTTCTGGGACAGGACTGAGACCTGAAATGGGGAAGGGGGTGAGGGGGTGAGGGCTGGACTGGGCAATGAGGTGGGGGTGTTGGAAGAGGAGGCTGGGAGGGGCGGTGAGGGCGCTGGAGGGGCGCGGGTGGGTGAGCTGGGGGTGAGTGTGGTTTGGGGAGCGAAGGAGGACAGACACGGTCCGGAGGGTGGCTGGGGGTGGGAGGCTTAGGGAACCCCAGGTCCCTGGGAAAGGGGCCCCAGAACTGTCCCCTGACCCAGTTTCAGCCAAGTCCTTGACTTTGAGATTAACAGCAGGCTTGGCTGAGCCGCAGGCGGTGGGTGGGGGCTGGCGGGGCGCGATGGGTCCTGGGCCCTGCGCGGTGGGGCCAGACCCCCGGGTTCTGTTCCGGGAAGCTCCTGGGACTTGGGGTGGGAGCTGGAGCGCTTAGTGGGGGTGGGGGTCCCAGGACGCGGAGAGGAGGCTGCGCTGTGCTCCGAGCTATTTGGGTCAGGGCTGGGCCAGCCGGAGCCGCTCCTCCCGGTGCGCTGGCGCCCTCTCCCCACCGAACCGAGCCGGCGGCCAGCCCCTCTGCCGCTGCCTCCGGTTACACAATCGCAACCGCCAGCTCTCCCCCTGCTGCTCAGGCCACGGAGACCTTCCCCCGCGGAGCCCACACAGCCACGCGCGGGCGGACCCGTTACCGCCTGACGCACTCAGCAGGCTCCCCCCCCCCACACACACACAGAGGGGGGACAGCTCTGGGACCCAGGCACAGACTCACACGCCTGGGGGGGGGTCACTGCCCCCAGAGAGGTCACCGCAATGGCATGGCTGGGACACGGTCAGGGACTGGGTGACACCAAGCTGGGGACACACATACACACACACACACTCAGACACACACACACACACACACTCAGACACACATACACACACTCAGACACACACACACATACACTCACACACTCACACACACACATACACTCACAGACACACACACACAGAGACACACACACTCACACACACACATACACTCACACACACACATACACTCACACACACACATACACTCACACACACACTCAGACACACTGACATACACACAGATGTTCACTCACGCTCACGCAGATACACAAACTCCTACACGCACAAACGTTTTCACGCTTACATGTACACACATACACACCTACACACATATTTACACACATGCACTCACATGTGCGTGCACCTACACACACTTAAACACCTATACACGCCCATACCCACACTTATATGTACACACACATATATGCTCACACACACATAGCTACACATTCTTGCACTTAGTTACACACACATTCACACACACACTCACACACACACACACACACTCACTCACACATACATTCTCACACTCAAGTTCATATTTACACATCACACACCCCCTACTCACACACACTCTTTTTCTGTCTCTCACACACTCCACCAGAGACCCACTTACACTCAAGGAATTGTGCCAGCAACACACGGCCGCCCACAGATCACTCTCACACCTGAAGGTACACACACACTCTCACCCCCCCACACACGCACACTTAGGTGTATTAGCTCGTGACAGACCAACTCAGTCAGAGATAACACATCCATAACAGTCAGAAACACAGGCACGCCCCACACTGTCACACGCACGCACACGTACACAAACGCACACATACACACATGCACATGCACACACATGCACATGCACACACATGCACATGCACACACACGCGGCGAGGACAAAGGCAGAGGCCTGCTTCGGGGGGAACAGCATCACTGATCCCAGAAGCCTGACTCTGCTCCCGGTGGTGTCCCCCCCGTGCTGTGTGGCCCCAGGCAAACCCCTGCCCCACTCTGGGCATCCGTGACGGCGACAGGACCGCAGAGCCTCCGCCCCAGAACCCCACCCCATGGAGCAGCCCATTCCTCTGCGGGCTTTCCCCCCTCACACACGCTTTCCCGCCCTGCCTCTGCTCCAGCCTTGGCTCAGTCTCCATCTCTCTCTCTCTCTCTCTCTCTCTCTCTCTCTCTCTCTCTCTCTCTCTCCCTGAGTCAGCCTGCTCCCTGCTCTGTCTTCACTCTGGTCTCCCAGCCTGCCTCTGAGTCTTGCACACACACGCACTCCCTGAGTGACAGACTCACCCGTGGCGGGTGTGCAGAGCTCAGCAGCAGGGCACAGAGAGCGAGCCCTGAGTGGGGAGGACCAGCAGGGAGGAGGGAGGAGAGAGTGCCCCCCCTCCAGCCTCACTCATCTCCAGGAACAGGCGCCCCACCCGCCCCCCATCCCACCGTCCCTGGGAGATGCTACATCCAGCTACCTGGTGGAGGAGGGACCTGAGGCTCAGAGAGGGGAGGGCCCCGCCCCCCGCCCCCCGCCCAACGTCACACCGCCTAGGTGGGCAGAGCAGCGCTGGAACCCAGGACCTGGGCCTCCCTCCAGGGCCCCGCTTCCCCAATGACAGAGCCCAGCTGCCAACCTGGGGGACTGGGGACCCCATCGCTCCCCACAAACCTGAACACCACAGGCTGGGCCGGGCCCCCAGGTAGCCAGGGTGCCTTCCTCCTCCACTGACGTCGCCCCTTCCCCAGGCCCTGCTGCTGGTGGCGGCCTTGGCCGGCCTGGGTCTGGGCCTCAGCCTCATCCTCATCGCTGCCTACCTCATCCGTGTCTGCTGCTGCCGGCCCCCCGAGCCCCCCGGCGCCAAGAGCCCCCCGCCCGGGGGAGGCTGCGTCACCTGGAGCTGCGTAGCTGCCCTTCTCGTCAGCTGGTAATGGGGCCCCAGGGCGGGTGGGAGTGGGCACGGGGCTCCCCAAGCTCTCCGTCACGCTTCCGCCCGGCGACCTCCAACCCCACCCCGGGGGCAGGCGGCACTGTCCCCATTGGATGGATGGAGAGACTGAGGCTCAGGAGCCGCGCCTTTCCCGGGGGATCAGGGCAGGGCGGTCAGACCGCCTGGGTTTGGCGGCTCTGCCCCTTCATGGCTGTGCCGCCTGGGGGAGTGACCTAGCCCCTCCTGGCCTCAGTTTCCACACCTCTGAAATGGGTATCATGGCAACACCCCCCTCCTGGTGGTGATAGCGAATGGGAGAAGGCCCAGCGCCTGGGCTCACAGCTGTTCTCGGTTAACGTTCACCAGCGACGTCATTCATGAACTCATTCATTCAGCCACCTCTCCTTGAGGTCCTACTACGTGCCAGGAGATGCTGAGCAAGCCTGGCCAGGTCGCTGCCCTCTTGGCGCGGATGCTCTGGTCCCAGAGACAGACAACGCTAGGCGGGACCCAGACCGCCCCCTCCTGGCCCAGACCTGAGCCGGTCCCCCCAGTAACCCTGCTGGACTCCGGGATGTTACCCCCAGTTCTGAAAGAGGAAGGCTCAGCCCTGGCCAGTGTGGCTCAGTGGATAGAGCGTGGGCCTGCGGACCAAAGGGTCCCGGGTTCCAATCCGTTCAAGGGCAGGCTCCTCCCTGGCCCCAGACCCCCACGCCTGCAGGAGGCAACCAATCGATGTGTTCCTCTCCCGCTGTCTCGAAAAATCAATGGAAAAATATCCTCGGGTGAGGATTTAATTTTTTAAAAAAGAAGGAAAGAAAGAGGAAGGACCAGGCCACATCTCAAGGGCACGTGGCCCAAGTGGCAGAGCCAAGATCCAGCCCCGAAAACCCTTGGGAGTCTGGGGCCTTCTTCAGGGACAGCCCCAGGGGAGCGAGAAGGAGAGCGCTTGACACCCCATACACCCCAGGGGCCAGCCGGGCGCACAGCCCGCGGCAGGGCCACCCCCACGGGGGCCGGACAGCTGTCCTGTCCTCCAGATTAGGGCCCGGGAGACAAGCCCGGATCCGGGGGAGTGGCCCGGAAGCCAGACTCCCACCCCTGGCCCTGGCCTGGTTCTGCCTCTCCATCAGCAGGGACAGAGTCTGTGTTTGGGGGGGGGGGGGGGGGAGGGGGGTGGATGTGGAGGAGGCGGCTGGGTGGCCTGCGTCCAAGCTCTGGGGGCTCTCCTGAGTGGGGGTGGACGGGGAGGCGGACAAAGGCCCGGTGGGGGAGAGCCACGGCCGGCCCCCGGCCCAGGAACAAGGGCAGCTTTGTGGGACGGGAACAATGGGCGGGGGCGCGGGTGTCGGGTCCCAGGGCGGGGGCGCGGGGGGGGGGTGGGGTGGGCCTGCGCGCAAGGAGGCGGGAGGTCCGAGGACGGGGCGGGGCGGGGGGGCTGGGCTGCGATCCTGGGAAGTGGGAGGGCGCCGGCTCCCCCGCCTCGGTCTGGCCCTGGCCCGCCGTGGAGGGACTCTGGGTGCGGGGGATGGGCCCCGAGGCCGGCCCACAATGGGGCTCTGTGTTGGCCGCGGAGGGGCGGGGGGGGGGGGGGGGCGGCCCGGCGGCCCACATTCCCTCGCTTGGCTCCCAGGTGGCCAGAAGCTTGGGTCCCGGGGTGGGGGGTGGCCTGGTGGGAGCTCCAGGCTCGGGTCCCCCAGGAAACCCCAGGCTGTGGGGGAGGGGCCGGCTGGACGGCGGAGGGACAGGTGCTGAGGACCCTGGGTGCGTGGGAAAGGATGGAGAGGGTGGGGATGGGGGCAGCTGTCACGGGTGTGTGTGTGGTGCGGGGGGGCGGGGGGGCTGGGCGTGACGGGGTTCCGCTCCGGTGCTGGTGCCGTGCGAGTTAAATCTGGGGCCCCCTCCCCTCGCCACCCCACCTACCATTAGCATCACAATGACGTCCCTCGGGTCGGGGGTGGGAAGCCTTCCCGTTGCCGTGGCAACCGGGCTGGAGACGATCTTTTCCCACGATGGGCTGGACCAATCGGTGTTGTGGGGGGGGAGGGATTGGGTGTGTGTGAGGACGTGGTGGGGGGAGGGGGGCAGCAATCCCTCGGGTCCCAGGACCCGTTGTGATTTCCCATCCCTCCTTCTCATAGCGCGGGCATTGGCATCGGTTTCTATGGCAACAGCGAGACCAGTGATGGGGTGGCCCAGCTCAGCTCTGCACTGTTGCAGGCCAACCACACGCTCAGCGCCGTCGACGACCTGGTGAGGGGCCAGACAGCGGAATGCAAACTCAGACCAAGACCTGACATGTAGGGCTCCCGGCTCAGAGTCTCAGAATCAGCCTGTACGGCCGAGCCCACCCTGACTGTGCAAATCAGGGCCTCACACGTGACTCCTTGGAAACCACAAACTAGAGACCCCACACTCACACCGGGCCCAGGCCCCAGACTTCAATTCAGAGCCCAAACCAGCGACCAAACACCAGGGACCCTTCCTTCTTCCCCCCGCCAAATCGAGACCTGATTCTCAACTTAGGAAGCCCAGTGGTGAGCCCCAGGGACCAGACCCGGGGCCCCACTCCCGGCCCAGCCCTAGGATGAGACCAGCCTGACCTCAACACCTCAGATTCCGGTCCCAGGCAGACCCTGGACCACAGAACCCAGATGTGACCGCAGACTCAGAGAGGCAGGCGTGAACGTCACACCTGGGACCCCACACTTTCTCCTTCTGGGCCCGGGGCTCAAGCCATGGCCCCCCTCCACAGAGCTCCCGACCCACGGAGGCCACAGAGCTCCATGAACATACTGGAGAGCCCCTTCCTCAATCACAGTCGCCCCAGATCCCAGACACCAGCCATTGCTTATCCCTCATCTGGTCCCTGGGGCTCAACACGGAGGCCCCCAAGTTTGCATTCCTCCTTCGCATCCCCGCCCCCCAGCCCTGGGACCCCTGAGCACGGCCTCCCCTGACCCAGCCCCACCCCTGCCCCCAGGTGTCGGAGACGGTGGAGAGGCTGGGCGAGGCGGTGCGGACGGAGCTGACCACCCTGGAAGAGGTGTTCACGCAGCGCACGGAGCTGGTGGCCGCCACCCGGGGGGCTCGGCGGCAGGCGGAGGCCGTGGCCCAGCAGCTCCAGGGGCTGGCCTTCTGGCAGGGGGTGCCCCTGAGCCCCCTGCAGGTGGCCGAGGACGTGTCCTTCGTGGAGGAGTACAGGTGGGTGACAGGCTCTCACCTGGTGGTAGTGCCCGGGCAGCGGGCACTGTCTGGAGACACGGTTGGTGGGCACAAGTGGGCATCTGGTGGGTGGAGGTCCGGGATGCTGCTTGGCTTAACATCCCACAGAGCGCAGGGCGGCCCACAGCCAGGGGCGTCCGTCCCCTGTCCGCAGTGACGAGGTGAGAACGGCTGTGGAGAGACAGAATAAGGGATGCCCACACGCGTGTTCACCCATTTACCAGTCCCCCCATTTATTTTTTTAATATATTTTTTTTATTGATCTCAGAGAGGAAGGGAGAGGGAGAGAGATAGAAACATCAATGATGAGAGCGAATAATTGGTCAGCTGTCTCCTGCAAGCCCCCTAATGGGGATGGAGCCCACAACCTGGGCATGTGCCCTTGACCAGAATCAAACCCGGGACCCTTGAGTCCACAGGCTGACAACTCTATCCACTGAGCCAAACCGGCTAGGGCCAGTCCCTCCATTTGCTCACTGATTCCTTCATTGCTTCACTCCCCCATTCATTACTTCACTGTTTCTCCCTCTCCTTTGAGGACCAGCCCGTTAACTAGTTCACTCCCTCGGCCATCCACCTGACACCCGTATCCATTCAACAAATACTGATTTTAGCACCTTCTGGTGAGGGAAAGGGCAGCCCACGTGGTTAGGACCCTGTGCTTGAAGCCAGACAGCCACGCCCTCCCTAAACCACGTGACCTTAAGCCAGTCCTCTCCAGCCCTGTGCCTCAGTGTCCCCATCTGTGAAATGGGAATGATGAATAGTGCCCCTCCCCCCTTACTGGATTGCTGAGGATCAAACGAGTTGGCATCGGTCAAGTGCTTACAACAGCGCTGACGAGCACACGCTAGGCAGGTGTTGGTGAAGTGTGGGTTTTTGTAAGATAGAACAATGAATAAAGCAGAGAGAGATTCCAGCCGTCACCCACCCCCCCTTGTAAGTGACTGTTGTAATTGGTGGGTGGAAAGAGCTCTGGAAGAAATTGAGCGAGCGAGGAGGCGGGCTGAGGACTCGAGCTGAGGGTCTGAAAGGGGAGACCCGGAAGGCCTCGCTGAGGAGGTGACATTTGAAGGGGAGGAGGGAACAGGTCCAGAGGTGGGCAAACTTTTTGACTCGAGGGCCACAATGGGTTCTTAAACTGGACCGGAGGGCCGGAACAAAAGCATGGATGGAGTGTTTGTGTGAACTAATAAAGGAGCAGAGGGGAGAGCAAGAGAACCGGATAGAACAGCCGGATCCAGCCCGCGGGCCGTAGTTTGCCCACGGCTGGGCTAGGCTGACATCTGGGACGGCCACCCTTGCCAGCAGCCCCCACAATGAAGTGCAAGTTACTTGGTCCACTAAGAGTTATTTCTCTCATTCATCCAAAAAGACACCCTCGCCCGGCCGGCGTGGCTCAGTGGGTGAGCGTCGACCTATGAACCAAGGGGTCACGGTTCGATTCCCGGTCAGGGCACAGGCCCGGGTTGTGAGCTCGATCCCCAGTGTGGGGTGTGCGGGAGGCAGCCGATCCATGATTCCCTCTCATCATTGATGTTTCTCTCCCTCTCTCCCTCTCCCTTCTTCTCTGAAATAAATTATTTTTTAAACATATTTTTATTGATTTTTTTACAGAGAGGAAGGGAGAGGGATAGAGAGCTAGAAACATCGATGAGAGAGAAACATGGATCAGCTGCCTCCTGCACACCTCCCACTGGGGATGTGCCCGCAACCAAGGTACATGCCCTTGACCGGAATCGAACCCGGGACCCTTTAGTCCGCAGGCCGACGCTCTATCCACTGAGCCAAACCGGTTTTGGCTGAAATAAATTAAAAATATATATATATATTTTTTTTTTTTTTTTTAAAAAAAGAAGACACACTCGCCCTAACTGGTTTGGCTCAGTGGATAGAGTGTCGGCCTGCAGACTGAAAGGTCCCAGGTTCGATTCCGGTCAAGGGCATGTACCTTGGTTGTGGTCATATCCCCAGTGAGAGGTGTGCAGGAGGCAGCTGATCGATGTTTCTCTCTCATCGATGTTTCTAACTCTCTATCCCTCTCCCTTCCTCTCTGTAAAAAATCAATAAAATATATTAAAAAAAAAAAAAAGAAGAAGAAGACACCCTCTGGGGGCCGGCCTAGGTGTGCGGGTGGAGATGGGAGACTGGGTCCTGGGTTCTGTGCTGCGGATGGAGGCAGCCGGGGCGGGAGCGGGCCCCAAGGAGGACACCCCGTGGGCCATGGGACAGGCCCGGGTCCCGTGAGTCCAGGCCCTGCGTGGTGGCTGAGCCAGGGGCCGCCCAGGCTGGCCTCAGCCCCCTTCCAGGAGCCTGGGGGTGGCCCTGCACACAGGACAGGGGGAGGCGGACCCACCAGTACAGGAAATACCTTCTGGACGCAGCAACCCGAGTGCCTGGAAGGATGTGGGCCTGGAGGGGGGAGGTTTGTGCTCTCGGAGTTCTCGGAGGCTTACAGCAGGTGCTCCGGCCAACCGCTGAGCGCACCGTGGCCGCCTGCCCCGGAGGAGGGGGGAGCGGGGCTGGTGGCAGGAGCTGGCATCGGGGACGTGGAGAGTGAAGGCCTGCAGTCACCTGAGCCACTCAGGCACCCCAGCCCCTGCACAGCTTTTCGGGGGGAGGCGGGGGGGGGGCACTGAGAACATACGGTTTATCCAGCACTTGCCACGTGCCAGTCTCAGTGCCCTGGCCTCACGTGCGTTCTCCTCTCGTCGGTGAATTATCATTGGCCGACACTGAGTTATTAAGTAACATCCAAAGGTCCCTTATCCACGTTCAAGCTGATACTTAGCTGTGTCCACGTGCTGAGCCCTCTTCTGAGCGATTTATGGGTTCTCACTCAGCCTCATGCAACCTTTTTTTAAAAAAATATATGTTTATCGCCCTAACCGGTTTGGCTCAGTGGATAGATGCAGGGGTCCTCACACTTTTTAAACAGGGGGCCAGTTCACTGTCCCTCAGACCGCTGGAGGGCCAGGCTATAGTTTAAAAAAAAACATGAACAAATTCCTATGCGCACTGCGGGCCCGGGACGAGTCGGCTGCTAAGCAGGACAGGCAGCGGCACCCGGCGGGCCGGATCCATGTCCTCGGCGGGCCGCATGTGGCCCGCGGGCCGTAGTTTGAGGACGTCAGTCTGCGGACTGAAAGGTCCCAGGTTCGATTCCAGTCAAGGGCATGTACCTTGGTTGCAGGCACATCCCCAGTAGTGGGTGTGCAGGAGGCAACTGATCGATGTTTCTCTCTCATCGATATTTCTCTCTATCCCTCTCCCTTTCTGTAAAATATTAATTTAAAAAAAATATGTAAATATATTATTTTATTGATTTCAGAGAGGGACGGGAGAGAGATAGAAACATCCATGATGAGAGAGAATCATGGACCAGCTGCCTCCTGCACACCCCACCCTGGGGATCGAGCCCGCAACCCAGGCATGTGCCCTGACCGGGAATCGAACCATGACCTCCTGGTTCATAGGTTGATGCTCACCCACTGAGCCACGCTGGCAGGGCTCATGGAATCTTTGGAAGTAGGTGTTGTTGTCTCTCTTCCTCCGTTCCAGGCGGGGAAACGGAGGCAGAGTTACTGGGACAATGTCGCACACAGCTCAGAAGTGGAGGCCCGGGCAGGCTGCCGGGGACAAAATGCCCTTAAACAGGAGGCGGGGTGGGGGCTGGGCCTCTGAGGCCGGGTCACACGCAAGGTCACAGGTCACAGAGCTCCTGCGTGGTCCACTCAGGTCATGGTCCCAGGCACCCCGACCCCGGGACCTGTGCTCTGGAGAGAAGGCGAAGGTGGCCCGCCTCCCGTGCACCCATTTCACGGATGAGCTGGGCAGTGGCCTGGAGACCTGGTGGCGGGGTGGGGGGGCCATGGCCTCCTGCTGGGTCTGAGGCCTGGGGCGGAAAGGCTGGATTTGCTTCCTCAGCTGCACTCCCCTCCCCCTCCCCAGGTGGCTGGCCTACGTCCTCCTCCTGCTGCTGGAATTGCTGATCTGCCTCTTCACCCTCCTGGGCCTGGCGAAGCAGAGCAAGTGGCTGGTGATCGTGTGAGTCCGGGCGCCCTCGCGGGCTCCTGTCCCAGCGCCGGGGGCAGAGCTCCATCCCTCTGTGCTCTTGAACGAGGGACCCTCCCCCCCCCCCTGCCCCCGACCTCCTCTGGGGTTCCCACTGGCTCCTTCCTGCATCCCGTGAGCCTCCATGACCTCCATGGAGTTCCCAGGCGGGGCGGCCGGCGCGGGGACAGAAACCAGACCTGGAGCCGCCAGGAGGGGTGGGCCGACCCGCCAACAGGCCGCCCTGTGGGGGAAGCGCGGAAGCCCTAGTGTGGATGCCAGTGATGCTGGCTGGCGCTGAGGATGGCGGAGATGGCTGACCTCCACTGAGGGCCGCGCACCTGACTCCTTCCGCTGTCACAACAACCTGGGAAGGGGGAGCTGTCAGGAGCCCGCCACGTGAGGCTGCGTGGCCTTGACGTGGCTTTTGTGCTCATTCTATGTGCCCCATTGAAGGGGGCGGGGGGGGGGGGAGATTCGGGCTCAGAGAGGTTGAGCCACTTGCCCAAGGCTGCCCAGCCAGGCAGTGCTGGCGCTGGGGTCCGCTCGCCCGGCCAGCCTGTCCCATTTGGAGGAGCCCTTGCCTCCTGCCTGCCCCTGGGCTGCTGTCCCGAGGGGGGAGGGGGCTGTGCTGCTGCCCACGTGGTCTCCACTCTCCCCCAGGGGCTTGGAGATGTAAAACCTGGCCCTGGTCGGTCAGGGCCTGGATTGGGCCCCCCAGATGCCCATCATGCCTGCTGCCCACCTTCCAGTGCTACCCCCCCCCCCCCCCCGCAAACCCCATCCCCAGAGAGAAACTGGGAGGCGATTTCAGCCCTGGAGCCGTCTCCACTCCTGGGAGGAGCAGTCTGGGGTGGGGGGCAGGTGGCTACCCAAGGGAGAGCCTGGGGGTGCTCTTGGGGATGGCGGGGTCTGGCGAAATTCACAGCTGGGAAATGGGGCCCAGCAGTGGGCAGGAGTCCCCTCAGGGTCCCAGAGGATGGGGCAGAGCAGTGCTGGGTCCTGCTGGCCCAGGGCTCTTCTCACTGCCTCCGCCTCCCGTTCAGGGACCAGATGTTCAGTCTGACATCAACCACCTCAGGTCCACCCACCCCTCCAACGTCTCTGCCCCTAATTCTGACCCTTCAGGCTCCAGAGGTTGGGGGTAGAGCTGTGATGGGATTTGGGGGAAAGGGAAGAGGCCAGGTGGAGAGATTCAGAACCCCAAGTCTAATTCCTCCCCGCCCCCCAGGATGACGGTGATGAGCCTCGTGGTCCTTGTCCTGAGCTGGGGCTCCCTGGGCCTGGAGGCAGCTACCGCCGTGGTGAGTGAGAGGCTGGGCTCCTGGATCCGGGGGCAGGTGGGGGCCAGGGTCACAGGTTCTGAGGTTAAGAGGCTAGTTTTCTAGGTCCCATTGGGGCCTGGGTCTGAGGGAGGAGGGGCTGGGGCTGGGCTCCTGGGTCTGAGGGAGGAGGGGCTGGGGCCTGGACTCCTGAGTCTGAGGGAGGAGGGGCTGGGGGCCTGGGCTCCTGGGTCTGAGGGAGGAGGCTGGGGTCACTGAGTCCATGGGGGTGTGGCACTGGGGCAGCTTCTGGTCTGAGCCTCCTTTCCTGCTGCCTCTCTCAGGGCCTCAGTGACTTCTGTTCTAGTCCCGACACCTACATCCTGAACCTGACTCAAGAGGAGACTGGGCTCGACTCAGGTGACCCCAGTGGTCTGGTGCACCCCCTGGATGCTCAGGCCTCTGTGTCCCGTCCTGCCTGGGGTTGGGGGTGGGGGGGGGGGGGTTGCCACGCTGTCAGCCCGGCCCCTCCGGTCCCTGAAGCTCTCAGCACCTCCGGGTGGGCTGGAGAAGACGGAGGGATGAAGATGCTGGGCTCAGGAGGGGGGCGGGGCCTGAGGGGTTGAGGATCTGGCCACTCGGAGAAACTGGGGGGCGCACAGTGTGGTCAGCCAGGGCCTCAGCAGCAGGTGGAGTGTGGAAACTTGTTTCTGGCTCTGGCCCCAGCAGAAGCTTTTAGGGACTGGGCGAGTGGCTGGTCTCCGAATGCGAGGCCCCTGGGAGCTCAGGGGGGTCCTGAGCTGGGGAGCGGGGAGGGGCCCCAACCGGCTCACGGCCTCCCCCTCTTCCCTCCCGCCTCAGACATCCTGAGCTATTATTTCCTCTGCAACCAGGCCACCTCCAACCCCTTCCAACAGGTTAGGGCTGCGGCCAGGGAACCGGGTGGAGGGGGCGGGGCTGGGGCGTGGGCTCTGGGGTCCTGGGGGAGGATGAAGGCGCCAGGGCCTCCAGTCCTGTGTCCCGAGGGAGGAGCGGGCTGGGGGCGTGAACCACGGGGTCCTCCGCCCTCTCTCCCTGTGTTCCCGCAGAGGCTGACCCTGTCCCAGCGAGCTCTGGCCAACATCCACTCCCAGCTGCAGGGCCTGGAGCGAGATGCTGTGCCCCAGTTCCCTTCCGCGCAGGTCGGCGCTGCGCCTACACCCGGCTCCCAGGGAAAGGGCGGGCGGGGCTAGATCTGTGGGTGCGGGCGGGGCCCACCGAAAGGACGGGTCAGTGGGCGTGGCCCTGAGATACGGGCGGGGCCACAGAAAGGACGGGGGCACCGAAAGGGCGTGATCAGAATGTGGGCGGGGCCAGGAGGGGCGGTCGGTGGGCGTGGTCCTGAACTATGGGCGGGGGCCGCTGAAAGGGCGGGTCGGTGGGCGTGGCTGTGGGTGGGGCGTGGTGATTAATAGTATGGGCTTGGCCTTGCGGTGTGGGCGGGACCCGGAAGGTTGGGTCGGTGGGCATGACCTGAACAAAGGGGCGTGGCCTGTATGTGTGGGCGGTGTCGGAAGAGATGGGCGGGGCCCCGGCCACGGACAGGTCCCAGGTGGGATAAGGGCCTCTTCCCACCGCAGAAACCTCTGCTGTCCCTGGAGGAGACGCTGAATGTGACGGAGGGAAACTTCCACCAGTTGGTGGCACTACTGCACTGTCGAGGCTTGCACAAGGTGATGCCTGACCCCGCCCCACCTCGTTCTCTGCCGGGACCCTGAAGGCCTCCTCCCTCTCTCCCACCGGCCAGTCTTTTCCCATGCTCGCCCCCCCCCCCAAATCCACTTATCTGTCTTAAACTATTGTTTATATATCGTATACTATTCTCTACCCATTAACCATCTGTCCATCTGTCGTCTAGAATCCTCCCTTATTTCCCGCCCTCCTCCCTCTCTCCCCACCCCTCATGCCAGCTCTGTCCTTATCTCCCACTTCCCCCTCCAGCCCACACACTCTCCTCCCGGTCCTCCCCTCCCTCCCTCCCTCCCTGTCTCCCCATCTGCCTCCTAAAGGCTGTGCACTTAGTGAGTTCTGGAGGGAGCCGGCCTTGGCTCCAGCCCTAGCTCTGGACCTCAGGCAAGTCACCGACTTCTCCGTGCCTCAGTTTCCCCCCTTATAGGGCCGGGATTCAGGGGTGAATGCCTGCCAAGCTCTCGTGTGGCGCGTGCTGTCATCCTGCCAAGGCAGGGACGGGCAGGGCACCCACCAGAGAGGGAGCCCGGGGTCCCAGACTCCTTCCAGTCTGGACTCCGATGCGGGGCGGTGTGGCCCCGGCAGGTGCACCCCCTGAATCTCCCACCTCCTCACCTATGAAATGAGGGCGTCTGGACCTGCTTGGCCCGGTGGCGTGAGGGTTCAGGAGAAAATCAGTCCCCCGCATGCCCGTGGGCTTCACTAAGTCGGGGCTCTGGGCTATTTTAGGGGTGGTGACTCACTGGGCCCTGGAGCCCTCGTTAGTAATGCCATAAAGAAGAAACTGCTGTTATTGTCTGCCTTGCAGACTTGGATGATAAGGTACACAGGGCTGGGTCACCTGAGGTCGCACAGCAGGGCCCTGCACTCCACGGAGGCAGGGACCTGGCACCAGGCCCTTGTCCGCCTCGTTCTCCATTCCCATAGCCCCCTAGCCAGGCGGTCCCCAGTCTTGTCACTTCTGCCTCTTGAATGTTCATCCACTGTCACCCCGCCTCCAGCCCCAGGGCTCTGCTGCGGCTCACTCGGGCCAGCGACTTGGCCCAGGGGACACGGGCCAGTGCATGGGGCGTGTTTGGTGGTGCTACTGGCATCTAGGGGGTGGGGGGTGGGGCGGAAGAGGGTTCTCAGACTGGCAAGAGGCCCAGATTCGAGGTCCTGTGGGTGTGCTAATGACAGTGACCGCAGCCTCTACTGTGCGCCGAACGCTTCCCGTGTGCCAGGCTCTGTGCTGACCACGTAGGACGGGGAAGACACTGAGGCACAGAGAGCCTGAGGGACTTGTCCGGCATGGCACAGCCGGCGTGGGGGCAGTCTGAGTGGTGTGTGTGGGGGTAGAGGGGGCCCTGCCTGCTGATGGCTCCCCCCCGCCCCCCCCAGGATTACAGCGCCGCCCTGCGGGGCCTGTGCGAAGACGCCCTGGAGGGCCTGCTCTTCCTGCTGCTGTTCTCCCTCCTGTCCGCCGGGGCCCTGGCCGCCGCCCTCTGCAGCCTGCCCCGTGCCTTGGCCCTGTTTCCACCCAGGTCAGGGGGGACAGAGGAGGTGGGAGGAGGACACAAGGTGGGGGGTGGGGGTGTCCTGTTGGGGGGACAGCCTCCTGATGCATTACCCATCCTCCTCCTCTGCCACTCCCCCCCACACCCCCCAGTGACGACTATGATGACACAGACGATGACGATCCTTTCAACCCTCAGGTACTGGGCTCCTGGGTCCGAGGGAGGAGGGGCTGGGGGCCTGGACTCCTGGGTCTGGGAGGAGGGGCTGGGGGCCCCGGGCTCCTGGGTCCGAAGGAGGAGGGGCTGGGGGCCTGGACTCCTGGGTCTGAGGGAGGAGGGCTGGGGGCCTGGACTCCTGGGTCTGAGGGAGGAGGGGCTGGGGGCCTGGACTCCTGGGTCTGAGGGAGGAGGCTGGGGGCCTGGGCTCCTGGGTCTGAGGGAGGAGGGCTGGGGGCCTGGGCTCCTGGGTCTGAGGGAGGAGGCTGGGGCCTGGACTCCTGGGTCTGAGGGAGGAGGCTGGGGCCTGGACTCCTGGGTCTGAGGGAGGAGGCTGGGGGCCTGGACTCCCGGTCTGAGGGAGGAGGCTGGGGCCTGGACTCCCGGTCTGAGGGAGGAGGCTGGGGCCCACACTACAAACCAGATTCCCATGTCATGCCCTCCTCTGACCCCAACCCCCCAGGAATCCAAGCGCTTTGTGCAGTGGCAGTCCTCTATCTGAGCCTCTTCTCCACGCCCGACGGGAGCCCGTGCCCCCTCCCCGGTGAGCGACAGAGCGACCCCGGGTCCGGGAGCCGGCCCGCCCTCCTCCCCACGCTTGGCATGGGTGGCCTTCCCGCAGCCCCGGCGCCGACTCTGTCTCTCTCTGCAGTTCCTTCCCGGGCTGCCGGAGAAGACCCCACTAACCCAGCCTGACGGGGCTCCCACCGCTAACAACGGCCCTGGCCACGGCCACCCCAGACAGGACTGCCTCCCGGCCCGCCTCATCCTCGTGCCCGTAGCCCGCAGCCCAGGAGAAGGCCAGGGCCCGGGGCTGGCCAGAAAGGGGCCCCTCCTCCTTGGCCACCGGGGCCAGCCCGGAAGGACACGAGCACCCCCACCCCCACCTCGCCCCGGTGGGCGTAGGGTCTCTGATCTCAACTCGTGGCACTAACTTGGGAATGGGTGGATTTGAAATAAAAGGGAAGACTATTTTACAAGCGGCTCTCTCCCCTTCCTCTCTCTCCCCTCCCCGATCTGGCCTCCTGGTTGGGCGGGGGGGGGGGGGGGGGGCGGGAGGGGGGGAGGGCTGGGGGAGACCTGCCCCTTCAGATCGGCCTCCTAGCGTTTCTGTCCCTGGCCAGGCTCTGCAGGGGTTCCGAAGGGATTGCTGTTCACATACACACACACACACACACACACACACACACACACACACACTCCACTCCCCCTGATTCTAAAAGCAGCGCACGTGTCCTGACACAGGAAGACAGCCATCCCTGGGCCGGAATAGACAGCCTAGAAATAGGCCTCGGGGAGCGTGAAGGCGGCAGAAGGCAGCTTCAAGGCAGGTGGGAAGGACCGGTTGGTGCCACGGCACCGGCCGCTAACGCGATCGGGTCTCCATCTGGCAGAAAACACTCCACATGCAAGAGGGTGACACATCTAAATATCTAAATGCAGACCAGGGCCCGGCGCCTGCAAGGGGAAGGCGGGTTCTGTATATCTTGCTTGGGTGGGGTGGATTTTAAAGATTTTTTTTTTTTTTTTTTTTTTTTAAGAGAGAAGGGAGTGTCGGCCTGTGGACTGAAGGGTCCCAGGTTCAGTCCCCGTCAAGGGCACGAACCTTGGTTGTAGGCTCCTCCCCAGCCCGGAAGCTCCTCCCGGTGCAGGAGGCAACCAGTCGATGTATGGCTCTCACATCCATGCTTCTCTCTCTCTGTCTCTCCCCCTCTCACTCTCTCTAAACATCAATGGGGAAATATCCTAGGGGGAGGATGAGAGAGAGAGAGAGAGAGAGAGAGAGAGAGGAGCTTGGCCAGCATGGCTCAGTGGTTGAGCATCAACCTATGAACCAGGAGGTCACGGTTTGATTTGAGGTCAGGGCACATGCCTGGTTGTGGATTCGTGGATTCGTTCCCTAGTGTGGGGCGTGCAGGAGGCAGCCAATCAATGATTCTCTCTCAGCATTGATGTTTCTATCTCTCTCCCTCTCCTTTCCTCTCTGAAATCAATAAAAAATATATTTAGAGAGAGAGAAAGGGAGAGGGAGAGAAAACATCGTTGTGAGAGGGAAACATTGATTGGATGCCTCCTGCACGCCCCCTACTGGGGATCAAGACTGCAACCCAGGCATGTGCCCTGACTGGGAATCGAACCCACAACCTTTTGGTGCTTGGGAAGATGCCCAACCGAGCCACACCGGCCAGGGCTGGGGTGGATTTTAAAAAAGATATCCTAAAGCCAGAAAGGGAAGGTAATCTATTTGATAAATCATGGAATTAAAAAAAAATACCACAAAGGGGCAAGTCTGGGGAAAATTGTGATATTCTTTTAAAAAATACATGTGGCAAACATATATATGTCTTAATCCATGAATGGGATCTACAAAGCGTCCACAGAGAAAAAGGCCACCCAACTTCAGAACAGGCAAGTTGAACTTCAATGAGGTGATCATGCCAACACCAGTGAACAGACAAAAATCCATGCCAACCCTGAATATTAGGAAGTGCAATTTGAAACAATCCCTCCCCCCACCCAGTTCTCATAAAACTAAAGGAGTGCTAACATTCTGTGCTGGCAGGGATGTGGGGGGCTGGGGCGCTCAAACACGCTGTTCCTGAGACTGTGAATTGCAATCCTATGAGAAATATAATCTTATGTGGGATAAAATCAAAATCTTATGTGGATAGAGTGTCGGCCTGCAGACTGAGGGGTCCCGGGTTCGATTCTGGTCAAGGGCACGTGCCTGGGTTGCGGGCTCCATCCCCAGTAGGGGGCATGTGGGAGGTAGCTGATCAATGATTCTCATCATGGATGTTTCTATCTCTCTCTCCCTCTCCCTTCCTCTCTGAAAGCAATAAAAATATATTTAAAAGAAATATACAGACCCTGTGAGCTGGCCCCCCTGCTTTTGGGAGTCAGTTGATGAAAACAAAGCAGAGGTAGCTAACTCCGTACATACATTGAGGGCTGTTTGCTGCAACAAAAAGTTGACCAGCTACATTCTAGAAACCAAAGTCTACCGAGAGAGGACGAATCCATCAAGTGACTGTACCGCAGGGTTATCCGAAATGTGACAGCGCTCAGCTGGGTTTGGGATTTTAGGAGAAAAAAAGAAAAAGAAAAAGGCCTGAGAAAGACGTGAGGTGGATGTGACAGACGGGCAGGGGAGTGGACAAAAGCAGATGAAGCCATGGCTAAGGGAGGCTGCCTTATCTGCCAGGTGGGTGGTGTCGCCGCCGACAGCTTCTCGGTCGGTCGGTCCTTCCTCTCAATCCTGAAACCTACCCTGGCCGGTGTGGCTCCGTTGGCTGGAGCCTTGTCCTGGGCAGTGAGAGGTCGCCAGCTTTGATGTCTCGGGCACCTGCCTGGGTTACGGGGCCCGATCCCTGGCAGCCGATGGATGGTTCTCTCTCATGGATGTTTCCCCCTCTCCCTTGTTCTCTAAAACAAACAAACAAACAAAAACATATTCTTAAAAAAAAAAAGAAATTTCTGAAATCCAAAGAGCCGTTAGACCAGAGGTCTTCCTCTGACTCACCAGGCGGCACACCTGAGCTGCCCTGGCTCGGGGTCACTCAGAGACCATGTCCCCACCTGGTGGCCATGTTCATCTGCTTCCTGCAGGAACACAGATGGGGATGCTTGCACGTGTCCTGCGGGGTCCTGAGGGGACGAGGTGCCGTGTGGACTATACACCACGTTGCCTCTCGAAACTGGAAAACACCGGATCCCAACACGCACACGTGGATGTTCCCAGGGGTTTCGGGTCAGGGCTTGTTGGTCCCCGAGTGCCACATGCCATAGGGGCTGCTCCAAGCCCCCCGATTATTTCTAGTTTGCAAACTGCAAGGGATGCTCAAGGCAGCTTTGGATGTGAGGGCCTGAAGCTGGGAAAGAGAAACCAACTAAGATTATGAGGGAGGGGGGACCTGGGGGCTACCTGTATGGACTTCCTTCCTGTGACTGTGCCCTGTGACCCTGGGGGCCAGCCCTGTGCTACTGGGGCTGCTTTGCTCTCCAACACTGCCCCCTAGTGCCTGAGACCGGGTCCTGAAGCGGAAGTGTGTGCTGACTGATGTTGGCGGGATGTTTGCAAAGTACCCTGCGATTCTGGCCTCCTGATTTCCTGCCAATGAGCCTGCCAGTGACCTTTACTCAGGAAGGACACTGACCCGACCTTTACAAAAAGTAAATCTTTTGCCTGGCAGGCATGGCTCTGTGGTTGAGCGTCGACCTATGAACCAGGAGGTCATGGTCCAATTCCTGGTCAGGGCACATGCCCGGGTTGCAGGCTGGATCCCCAATGTGGGGTGTGCAGGAGGCAGCTGATCAATGATTCTCTCTCACCATTGATGTTTCTCTCCCTCTCCTTTTCTAAAATCAATAAAAATATATTTTTTAAAAAGGAAATCTTTTTATTTTAAAACTAGAGGCCTGGTGCACGAAATTCATGCACTGGGGGGTGGGGGTGGGGTCCCTCAGCCCGGCCTGTGCTCTCTCACAGCCCGGGACCCCTTGCTCCTTACTGCCCACCTGCTTGCTGCTCCTTACTGCTGCAGTGGGGGTTCCGGTGGGAGCGCACTGACCGCCAGGGGACAGCTCCTACGTTGAGCATCTGCCCCCTGGTGGTCAGTTCATAGCGACCAGTCATTCCACCGTTCAGTTGATTTGCATATTAGGGTTTTATTATATAGGATAACGTATGAGCAGTTTCACTGCCAAGCAAGGTGGAGGAACGAGGACTTGGATTTGCCCTCCTTCCTGAAACAGCCCCCAAACCGGTCGAAATATGTGCAACAATGACGGTGCTCAAGACTCGGGGCATCAGTCCAGGGCGGAGAGAGATCCCGGAGAGACGGGAAACAGCGAGCTGAGCCCTGGAATCGCCAGAGCCCCTGCCAGCAGAGCGTTTCCCGCCGTGGGACTTGGGAGGGGAACTGAGCCACAGCACCTCCAAAGGCCCCGCGGAAACGGCTCTAAACAAAGTCATGCTTTTTAGAAACGCTCAAACCAAAAGAAGGCAGGAAAAGAGGAGAAGGCGCCGGCCGGGGTGGCTCAGTGGTTGAGCGTGGACCTATGAACCAGGAGGTCACAGTTTGATTCCCAGTCAGGGCACACACCCAGGGTTGAGGGCTCGATCCCCAGGAGGGGGTGTGCAGGAGGCAGCCGATGGGTGATTCTCTCTCATCATTAATGTTTCTCTCTCCCCTCTCCCGCCCTCTCTCTGAAAAAAAAAAAAAAAAAAAAACTTAAAAAAAATAAAATAGCCCTGACCGGTTTGGCTCAGTGGATAGAGCGTCAGCCTGC
The DNA here is from genome assembly GCF_963455305.1 of Plecotus auritus. Classification (NCBI taxonomy): domain Eukaryota; kingdom Metazoa; phylum Chordata; class Mammalia; order Chiroptera; family Vespertilionidae; genus Plecotus; species Plecotus auritus. The sequence goes on along the minus strand of NC_137785.1, from coordinate 5,059,754 downwards.
GGACTCAAGGGTCCCAGGTTCAATTCCTGTCAAGGGCATGTACCTTGGTTGCGGGCACATCCCCAGTAGGGGGTGTGCAGGAGGCAGCTGACCGATGTTTCTCTCTCATCGATGTTTCTAACTCTCTCTCCCTCTCCCTTCCTCTCTGTAAAAAAAAAAATATCAATAAAAAAATATATATTTTAAAAAATATATTTTTTTTATTGAATTCAGAGAGGAAGAGAGAGATAGAAACAGCAATGATGAGAGAGAATCATTGATTGGCTGCCTCTTTTTCTTAAAATATATTTTATTGATATTTTACAGAGAGGAGGGGAGAGGGACAGAGAGTTAGAAACATCGATGAGAGAGAAACATCGAACAGCTGCCTCCTGCACACCTCCCACTGGGGATGTGCCCGCAACCAAGGTACATGCCCTTGACCGGAATCGAACCCGGGACCCTTGAGTCCACAGGCCGACGCTCTACCCACTGAGCCAAACCAGTCAGGGCAATAAATATATTAAAAAATAAAATAAAACAAAAAGAGGGAAAGGGGAGCAAAGGAAGGTGGACAGCTGCTCTGTGGAGTAGCTCACTCTGTCTCACTGCTTCACTAATAAACTCTTTCACTTTAAACTCTAAAAACAAAACAAAACAAAAAAAAAACAGAATAAAAAAGAACCATGGACACATAGAAGTCCTTAGCAAGTTGATAGGTTTAAACGTCACCACACCAAGGATCACGTTAAAGAACAGTGACAAACGCTGCTTTTAAAAGGTGGAGGTTGCAGGATTGGGGGTAAAAAGAAAGCTCCAACCAAATGCCGGGCACAAGAACCCACCTTAAATACAGGGGGTAAACTCCAGGGACCCTAAATACCGAATACACTGTGGTGCCTTGGATTGCACTCATCGACATCAGCGGGACAAGTGGCGACCTTCACATTAGGTCTGCCGTCTAGGTAGTCAAGTGCCAACGTGGGCTTCTTGGTTGTAACAGATCTTACAGTCACGGGAGGTGTGGGCATCGGGGACCCTGGGTGGAGGGTATGCGGGGCCCTGCTCCACCCCCCCCCCCCCCGCAGCCTTTCTGCGAATCTACAATTACTCTAACGGCAGGGATCAATGGGAACGTGTGTAACAGCAGGAACTGGGGAGGAAGCCGCCTTGGAATGCTGCTCCGCCACCTGCTGCTGCTGCCGCCGCGTCCCGTCCCGCACCCGGACTGCGTGATTTTATCCGGGTCCTGGAGGGAGACATTTGCAAGTTTGGTTACGAGAAGTTTAAAAAAAAATAGGCCTGTTTACAGAGATGGTGCAAACACTCCTCAGCCTACATCAGCGGCCTCGCAGGACCTGCTCCCTGTCACGGACCAGCCCCCTGGCCGCCTCTACGGGCCTGCCCCCGGCCCGCCTCTAGGGGCCAGCCCCCTGGCCGCCTCTACGGACCAGCCCCCTGCCCGCCTCCAGGGGCCAGCCCCCGGCCCGCCTCTACGGACCAGCCCCCTGCCCGCCTCTACGGACCAGCCCCCGGCCGCCTCTACGGGCCTGCCCCCGGCCCGCCTCTACGGACCAGCCCCCTGCCCGCCTCTAGGGGTCAGCCCCCGGCCCGCCTCTACGGGCCAGCCCCCGGCCCGCCTCTAGGGGTCAGCCCCCGGCCCGCCTCTACGGGCCAGCCCCCGGCCCGCCTCTAGGGGCCTGCCCCCTGGCCGCCTCTACGGACCTGCCTCTTCAGCAGGACCCCACACCTGTATTTTGCCGTCCCCCCTCTATGCCCACCGCCCCCAAGCGGGGCTTGTCTCCAAGCGTTGGCACCCGCCGTCCCCTCCACCGGACGCGCCGTCCCGTTTCAGGGACTAAGGCAGCTTCCATTTCCGGTGGGGCCTGGGTTCACCCCTTTTCTTTGCGTTCATCATTCCCTTCCCCAGGCTCCCCCATCCCTGGACGGCGGGCAGTCCCACAAGTCCCATCACCCTGGTGTATGTCTACAATCGGAATAATAAATGGCTACCACGAACGCAGCCAAAACTCGGCTAAAGGACGAACGCAACGCCCAACTCGGTCGCGCGTGTCCCCTCGGGGCCACCGTCCCACCCTGTCTTCCTGTTTGTCAGGAGCGCCCGCCCGCTGAGTGCATAGCGGGAGGGCGGGCTCAAAGCCCAGATCGCGACTCCCATTGGCTGAGAAGAGTCGCCTGGGGGGCGGGGCGAGGCCTGCGGCTGACGTCAGGACGCCGCGCTCCGAACGTCGAAGCCCAAGGAAGACCGGAGTCAGCCAGCTCGCGAGCCTCCCGTCGGCGGTGGTGTTGTCGCCTTGGCCCGCAGCTGCCGAGTCCCCGGGGCGAACGGCGGAGGTGGGTGTGAGGGGCGGGGAGCCGGCGGGCGGGTCGGCGCGGCGTCTGCTTCCGGCCTCACGCCCCGCGGGCCCTGAGGCCTTGGTGGTTGTCACCTCAACGGACGCGGCGCGCGAGCGTCCATAGGGTGTGGCGGCGCGGGCGGCACTGCGCCTGCGCGGACGGGTGGGGCGCGCGGCCGCGCACCCCGCAGCCTGAGCTGTCGCTCGCCGCTGCCCGCTGGTCCCTTGGAATTTCTGGGCCCCCGGCGCCCCTTATCTCCTATTGGCTGGGCGGTTCCACGGAGACGACAGCGTTGTCCCGGGCGACGGGGAGCCCTGGCGCCGGCTGCTTCCCGGGAACGCGGTGCGCACGCGCGGCGCGGCCGGGGCGGTGGCTCGCGGGCCAGGTGCGGGGGTCGGGCTGGTTCTTCCTCTCTCCCCCTCCTCACCCCCCGACTCTGCCTGCCTGACGGCCCGCTGCCAGGTGCCTCCGCCTTTTACACCTGCCCAGGACCCTCCCTTCGGACCCCGCCAGGCCTTTCCCCAGCCTCCTTCCGGGGCTGCCCAGCCCACCAGCCCCCCTTCTGATTCCTCTTTAAGACTTTTCCTAGGGCCGTCCCCAGCTCCAGGCTCCTGTTCCCGTCCCTTCACTTGCTGTAGGATTTCCGGGTTCTCCAGCAGGATTCGCCTTTGAGCTCACCCATACTTGTCATTATTCCTTCAGGTTTAGACACACCCCCCGCCCCCCCAGTCCTTGTCCCCAGACACCCATTCACTCTCTTGTGTCCGCCCCACCCCACTCTTACCTTCTGAAAGGGTTCAGGCACCCGCAGCTTTCTCGGCTGACCTCCACCCGGGCGGTCGCTCCCTCTCTCCCGCAGGCCTACCCCCCCCCCCCCCCCAGGAGCAGAGTTCTTCGCCTTAGGGAACCTTTCTGAAGTGGTGTTATCTCTCTCTCTCTCTCTCTCTCTCTCTCTCTCTCTCTCTCTCTCTCTCTCTCTCTCCCTCTGCCTCTCAGTTCTCTTAAGACAGGGGTGGGGAGCATCCGGTCCGAGGGCCCTCGACGTCATTTGGTCTGGCCCTGCCAAGGCATTAGGGGTGTGTTAAGTTAAATGACCAAATAGAGCAGACCAGTTTTTAAGTTGATAGTTTTGTATGGTCCTCGACTGTTGTCACAAATATCCAGATGTCCCTTGGCAGGAAGAAGGTTCCCCACCCCTGTCCTGAGCGCTGTCTAGGAAGCCATTGCTTCACGTTGACACTCTCCTTGGGCACCCTCGGCTTCTCCAGAAACCCCCCTTTTCTCTCTCTGTTTTTTGTTTTGTTTTCCCCTCTGTTTTTTTGCTCAAGGCTGGGTCAGACCCTTTCTTTTTTACCGAGTTCTCCCAGCCCTGAGGGTCCACTCAGGCTCATTAGAGCATCCCCTCTCTCTCCTGCTGCTTCTCAGGAAGTCACAGACTCCTCACCCTTGGTGTTGGTCCCCACCCCGCCCTCTCACCTCCCCCTGTCTCAGGGTCCCCCCCCCCCCACAGTCCTCCCCTTTCATAATGGGTTTCAGATCCTTCTCCTTCCCCCTGGGAAATCCCCGCAGACTTCCTTCTGTTTCACTGTCTTTCGTTTCCCAGCCAGGGCACTGCAAGAGGCCAGGCCCTCCTCTCCCCTCCCCTCCCCTCCCGCTGGCCCTTTTATCCCACACCCAGGGCTCTCTTCAGACGCTGCCACACTCCCCTTTCCTGCCTGGCTTCTCCTGAGCCCATCTGCTTCTCGCCCCCACTTTGTGACGTTTCTTTTGCTGCTTCTGGAGTCTCCCTAATTGATCCCTTTTCTCGCAGACAGTGAAAAAGCAGTCTGGCTCCCGAGGTCCACCCCTTACACCCCAGGGTCCAGATGGCGGCCAATGTGGGTGATCAACGCGGCACAGACTGGTTAGTGGGCAGAGGGACAGAGGCTGGAGGGGTGGCAAGAGGAGCAAGCCCCAGCGTCCTCCTCCTCCTCCCCCTCCTCCTCCTCCTCCTCCTCCTCCTCCTCCTTGGGGTAGGGCCTTGGACGGGGTCAGGGCAGGGCTGGCCCACTGGCGGCAGAGTGAGGGAGCATGGGCTGCAGTGTGGGGGCGTCAAGCCTTCTGAGCCCTCACTTTGCACAGTGCAGTGCTGGTTTGCAAAATCGCATGCTTCATTCAGTGAACCGCGATTGGGGGCCAACCTCCAACACTTAGCCGTTTATCTTTTTTGCTAATTATTTTTTTCTAAAACGGTGATTATAACCTGCTGGCTGGTGTGTTGTCAGAGGGAATTCCTTATTTTTTCAAAAACAGTGTGATTATAACCTGCTGAGTGGGGTGGTGTCGGCCAGAATTCATAGTTCCTAGACCACTTAGACCTGCGAGGCACCAGCTCCTATGTTAAGTTCTGCAGGTATTGCAGTTGCTTTGTTTGCTTTATCTTTAACAACTGCTTGTGCACCAGGCCCCTGCACAAGTCCTTTAGGTAATCTCATTGATCCCACACAGAAAACCGAGACAAACTGGGTGTCAGCACGTCCTAGATTGGAGAAGTTAGGCTGCAGTAGGCAGTGAGAGGGGACCTGTGATCCCACAGGGTGGTGGCCTTTCCCACGTCACCCACACGCAGTCAGGACAGCAGCCGACTCTGTGCTCTCCGCAGGTCCTCCCAGTACAGCATGGTGGCCGGGGCGGGCAGGGAGAATGGCATGGAGACGCCCATGCACGAGAACCCGGAGTGGGAGAAGGCCCGCCAGGCCCTGGCCAGCATCAGCAAGGCGGGCGCTGCCGGCAGCTCCAAGGCCAGCAGCAACGGGCCTGTGGCCAGCTCACAGGTGAGGAGGCCACGTGGCCTGGGCACCCTGGCGGGGGGCCGCTGGGGGAGGGACACGCTTGGTATCCTCTCGTGTCACCTCTCGTGCTCCTAGAGTGGGGGAGGCAAGGACTGTCCTCGAAGCGTCCAGGGGCCACGTGTCCCCGTCCCTGAGGTGCCTGAGTCTGAGGGCAGAGGCGGTGGCTCTCTGTGGAGAGATGTCCCCAGCTCTGTTCCTCGGCAGTTAACCTGTTTCCTGGTTAACTGGGGGCCGTGGCCCGTGGGCGCCTGCTGCCCACGCTGATGGCGTGGGGGCCTCTCCCACAGTATGTGTCTCAGGCGGAAGCCTCGGCCCTGCAGCAGCAGCAGCAGTACTACCAGTGGTACCAGCAGTACAGCTACGCCTACCCCTACAGCTACTACTACCCCGTGGTGAGTGCACCCTCCCCGTCCCCCGTGGCACTCCAGGGCCCGGCCCCCTCTCTCCCCGTGCCCATTGCACAGAGACCTCCATCTGCCGCACCACGGCCACGCGTGCTCTGCGGCCACTGTGCTTCCTGTGGGCCCAGCCTCGCTGCGTCCCCCTCCCTTCCCGGAGGGCGCCTTTCTCCGAGGAGCTTTGTTATTTAAGGGCATACCCCCCTGCCCTCCACTCTGCTTCTCTCCTTGGCCTTTTCTTTCACAGCACTTACTGCTGGACCGGTTACTTGTGTCTGCCGCTGCGTGTATTTTGAGTGCCAGCTTCATTCGGGCGTGGGTTGTCACCTTTTAATTTTGTTCTGTTGTGGTGCTTAGAAGAGCTGGCACACAGCAGATATTTGTGGAATAGGGAAAGAATTCCGAGAACGGGCGCAAATGGGATATAGGCTTGATAGAGGTTTTAATTTTATTTAATATTTTTCTTAACGTAAGAGAATTTGGTGCATTTATGTGGTAGAGAGAGAAGCAGAGGGGTGAGCGATGAGGGGAGGGTCAGGACTGCGTTGGCTGCTGAGCAGCAGGAGGAGGGGAGCCGGCCTGCCACTCACCCTCCTCCCTGCCTGTGCAGAGCATGTACCAGGGCTACGGCTCCCCCTCCCAGTACGGGATGGCCGGCTCCTACGGCTCAGCCACACCCCAGCAGCCAGCAGCCCCCCAGCACCAAGGCACTCTGAACCAGGTAATGCCCAGCCCGTGTCTGCGTCAGGTTCCGGCTGGGGATGTAGTTTGTGAGTGTTGTTGAGCCACCCGCCTCCTGCCAAGCAAGTCCTGCTTTGAGAATGAAGAGGGCAGAGCAGAGGTTTTGAACCCAGGATGGGTTTGGGGCTTGGCAAGGCCAGGGCCTGGGCTGTTGGCATGATGGTGGGGGCAGCCTGTAGTGTGGCATCTTGTCTGTGCGTTTCCCCCGCATGTGCACTCATGCACAGCTGCACACGTGATCTGGCCTTGCACCTACATGCACCTTGGTGGAGTGGTGGAGCTAGTGCAGGGAGGCGAGGGACCTGGGTTCGAATCCCAGCACCCCCTCTGGGGTGTGAGTACAAGTCCTGTGACCTGCTGCTCTGCCAGCTCAGTGGGGATGGTGACTGGGTTATTATAGAGCTGCTGCGAGTGTGTAATCGTGTGTGCATGGCTGATACGGGACACGTGCTCCGACCATAACCACTGGGGGCGGGGGGGCGGCTGCTGCCACTTACCAGCTGGGGCCGTGGGGAAGGAGTGCCTGTCGGAGCCCGTCTTCTCAGCCGTGGAAGGGTGGTTAGGAGACCCTATTCCCCAGGGGAGGGCCACGGCCATGCTGAAAGCTGAGTGATGTGACATGAGTGTGAGAGCAGCTGGAGACTCTGCTCCCGCCCTCAGCGCCACTTCCTCCGACAGCCCCCCGTCCCCGGCATGGATGACGGCATGTCCTACCAGGCCCCTCCCCAGCAGCTGCCAGCAGCTCAGCCCCCTCAGCCCTCCAACCCCTCTCATGGGGCTCACGCTCTGAACAGCGGCCCCCAGCCTGGGACAACGCCAGCCACACAGCACAGCCAGGCGGGGCCCGCCTCGGGCCAGGCCTATGGGCAGCACACCTACACCGAGCCAGCCAAGCCCAAGAAGGGCCAGCAGCTGTGGAACCGCATGAAGCGTAAGTGGGCCGCGCAGAGAAGCCAGGGCCCGGGCCGGACCTCAGCCTCGGCGGGAGGCACAGGGTGCAGGGGTTGTCCCAAGGCCTCAGGGTGGCTGCCTGGAGCGGGGCCTGCCAGTCCCAGGGCGCTGGGGTAGGCCTAACTCTAGCTTTCGCTGCTCCCCCACCCCCAGCGGCCCCCGGGACTGGTGGTCTCAAGTTCAACATTCAGAAACGGCCCTTCGCTGTCACCAGCCAGAACTTCAGCTCCACCTCGGAGGGCCAGCACAGCGGCTTCGGCCCCCAGCCCAACCCCGAGAAGGCCCAGAACCACAGGTGATGGCCCTGGCCCGGTCCTCGGCATCCGAGGACACCCGTGCAGGATCTGCTGCTCCAGAGGGCGGGGTGGCTCCCTGGGGTTGCTGTGAGCGTTAAACGGGAGGGAAGGAAACGCTGGCGCCGTGCCTGCCTGTGCGTCAGCTCACGGGGCAGCGGTGGTGACAGGCTTTGCCGGAGTGGGTGCTCCCAACTGAGTCCCCACTTCTGCCCTTGTGCAGGGGGAGCCTGTCGGGGAAGCCGGACGACTGGCCGCAGGACATGAAGGAGTATGTGGAGCGCTGCTTCACGGCCTGCGAGTCGGAGGAGGACAAGGACCGCACGGAGAAGCTGCTCAAGGAGGTGCTGCAGGCCCGGCTCCAGGATGGCTCCGCCTACACCATCGACTGGAGCCGGGAGCCTCTGCCCGGGTGAGTCCAGCCTGGAGATGAGGCCAGGGCTGCCTGCGTGCGGGGTGGGGCCAGGGGGCGGGGCTGAGCCCGTGGGTGCGGGTTGGTGAAGCATCGGGGTGGAGTGTCCCTGGGGCAGATGGCAGGTTGGGTGGGAGGGCGTGGGTTGGTGATGTCCTGCTCTGTCCTCAGGCTGACTCGGGACACTGTGGCAGAGAGCCCCAAGAAGAAGCGGTGGGAGGCCCCCAGCAGCCTTCACCCTCCCAGGGGGGCAGGCACCACGACCAGGGGCGGGGGTGCCCAGTCACAGCGAGGGACGCCAGGGGCTGGGGGTGCTGGCCGAGCGCGAGGCGGCAGCTTTGCCAAGTTCGGCAACCGCAATGTCTTCATGAAGGACCACAGCTCCTCCTCCAGCACAGAATCCCGTTCCCGCTCCTCGTCCCGGTCCCCGACCCGCCACTTCCGCCGCAGGTGGGTGCAGGCTCCAGGCAGGGGTGGGCCTGCGGGGGAGCCAGCTCGGGCCTCACCTTCCTGCTTCTTCCACACAGTGACTCCCATTCGGACTCGGACAGTTCCTACTCAGGGAATGAGTGTCAACCTGTGGGTCGCAGGAACCCGCCCCCCAAGGGCCGGGGAGGTCGGGGGGCCCACATGGATCGGGGCCGAGGCAGGGCTCAGCGAGGGAAGAGGTGAGCCTTTGGGTGACCAGGGAGGGTGCTCTGCCCTTGGGCGGCGTAGCAGAGGCCTGGTGGTGCTCGATGCTTGTCTCCTTCACCGACCCTCCTCCCTCCCCCCTCCCCCCTCCCCCCCAAGGCATGATCTAGCATCCAACAAGCGCAACCGCAAGAGGATGGCGGCCCTGGAGTGTGAGGACCCTGAGCGCGAGCTGAAGAAGCAGAAGCGGGCGGCCCGCTTCCAGCATGGACATTCCCGCCGCCTGCGCCTCGAGCCCCTGGTGCTGCAGGTGGGCGGCCTGGAGAGCAGCGGGGGTGACCCTGACTGGCAGGAGCTGCAGATCGTGGGCACCTGCCCCGACATCACCAAGCACTACCTGCGTCTCACCTGCGCCCCCGACCCGTCCACGGTGCGCCCTGTGGCGGTAAGTGCTGGGAAGGGCAGGGCCTGGCTGGCCGGCTGGGCACTCGGAGGGGGAACTGAGCACAGCTTGTGCCTCCAAGCCCTGAGTCCCAAGCACACCGCCTTGTCGGGGGCCTTGCTAGGCCTCGGGGCCTCCGGGTCCTAATTGAAATGGGCCCAAGGCCCCCAGCGTCCTGATTGGGACAAGGCCGTGAGTGTTCGTGTCCCGGGTGCATGCAGGCCGGGCGCTGACTCGGGACTGGGCTCAGGAGCTCTCCCGCAGTCTGTGGGTTCTTCCTCACGGGTGGGCCACTAAGGGGGTTTGATGCTGCAGCCTTCATTTCAGACACTGAGTTATCGGGGCTTAACGGGGCTTGGGGTGTCCCTGCTCTGCCTGCCTGTCACTGAGCTCCATGTGACGGCCTTCCAGGTTTTGAAGAAGTCACTGTGCATGGTCAAGTCCCAGTGGAAAGAGAAGCAGGACTATGCCTTCGCCTGCGAGCAGATGAAGTCCATCCGGCAGGACCTGACGGTGAGGGGCTGGGGCTGGGTGGCCGGGGGTGGGGGTGGGGATGTGTGTCCCGCCCTGCTCTGGTCTGACTCCTCTCCGTGCTGCCCCAGGTGCAAGGCGTGCGCACTGAATTCACGGTGGAGGTGTATGAGACGCACGCCCGCATCGCCTTGGAGAAGGTGAGTGGGCTGCTGGGCTCCTCCCGGGCTCCTCCCGGGCTTTCTCCCCAGCCTCACTCTGCTCCTCCTCTCCCTGCATGCCTGCCCCCCTGCCAGGGTGACCACGAGGAGTTCAACCAGTGCCAGACGCAGCTCAAGTCACTGTACGCGGAGAGCCTGCCCGGCAACGTGGGTGAGTTCACCGCCTACCGCATCCTCTACTACATCTTCACCAACAACTCGGGAGACATCACCACGGAGCTGGCCTACCTGACGCGGGAGCTGAAGACGGACCCCTGTGTGGCCCATGCCTTGGCCCTGAGGGCAGCCTGGGCTCTGGGCAACTACCACCGCTTCTTCCGGCTCTACGGCCACGCGCCCTGTATGTCTGGCTACCTCATAGACAAGTTTGTGGACCGGGAGCGCAAAGCCGCCCTCAAGGCCATGATCAAAACGTATGTTCAGTTGAGCTCCCCCGCGCCTCCCTCTCTTCCCCCTCCACTCCTGGCGAGCAGGCCTCTAGCTCCAGTCCCGGTCTGTCCTGGCCCTTTCCCTTTCTCGTCCCTTCTCCCTTTCTCGTCCTCCCCTGCTGTCCCTCCTGCTCCCCTTTGCTCAGCCCTCCCTCTGGCCTCTTCCGCCATTCTTTCTTTCCGTTCTGGGGTCCCTCCACCCCCTGCTGATCATCCTCCCACTCATATCACCTGGGACCCTGGCTGCTCTGCTCGGGGCTCCCGCCTTCGAGGCCTGTGCCTGCCTTTCTCTCGTGGCTCTCCTGCCACAGCTCTTGCTCTAGACCAGGGGTGGGCAAACTTTTTGACTCGAGGGCCACAATGGGTTCTTAAACTGGACCGGAGGGCCGGAACAAAAGCATGGATGGAGTGTTTGTGTGAACCAATATAAATTCAAAGTAAAGGAGCAGAGGGGAGAGCAAGAGAACCGGATAGAACAGCCGGATCCGGCCCGCGGGCCGTAGTTTGCCCAAGGCTGATCTAGACCAAACGAGAAAACACGGCCCTGCTGTGGCAGCTTCTGGTCTGACGGGCCAGGGCCCCGTTCCTACTTGAGTCTTTTGAGGGTGCCACATGTTAGGGAAACGGGCGAGATGCCAGGCAGGCTGGGCCTGTTCCCCACACACTGAGTGTGCCCGCCATGTGCTCGGGAGTGCGGGGACTCGTGCTCTTAGGGCAGTGAGTCTCCCCGGGGACAGGGACGTGTCAGGAGGTGCCTTTTGTTGTCACAGTTGTCACAGCCCAGGCTGCTCCTGGCCTGTGGTGGGTAGAGACCGGGGATGCTGCTGACCAGCCCACAGTGCATGGCGCCCCACAGTGCTAATGGGGCCCGCTGTCAGCCTCTCCGAGGGCGAGAGCCCCTGCTCGGGTTGGTGGTACGAGGCCTTGAACGCCATGGCTGTTAGCTTTCGATCCCTGTGGATGGTTTGGAGCGTGGGAAAGGACGGTCAGACACTCTAGACCAGGGGTGGGCAAACTTTTTGACTCGAGGGCCACAATGGGTTTTTAAACTGGACCAGAGGGCTGGAACAAAAGCATGGATGGAGTGTTTGTGTGAACTAATATAAATTCAAAGTAAAGGAGCGGAGGGGAGAGCAAGAGAACCCTCCACTCTTTCGGCTCCGTGGGCCGGATAGAACAGCTGAACGGGCTGCGGGCCGTAGTTTGCCCACGGCTGCCACAGAAATAGAGGGAACATGGGTAGAAACGTGGGGTGAGGATGCGCAGGAGCCGCTACTGACCGGCACCCTCTGCAGCCTAGCAGGCCCCTGCGGGGGAGCTCCCAAGCTTCCTGCAGCTCAGGTGGCTGGGCCGCGGCTCTTCCTTGTCAGTGTGTGTGCTCGGCCTCGCTGAGGACAGATGGCTGGTGCCTGTGGGAGGGGCCCGGCCTGGCACTGGCACTGCCTTTCCTTGGCAGACAGGTCCCTGCAGGGTGGCCAGGAGGCCAGCTCAGGCGGGGGCAGCAGGCTCTCCTGGGCTCCATGGACAGCAGGGCGGGGCCACACGTGGGCTTGGGGCAGGGCCAGTTCCGAGTACTTTCAGCCACCAGCTTCCTTTCCTAGGTGGCACGCAGTGGCTGTGCCCTGGCCCTGCAGTTCCCCGGGGTTGTGAGGGTAGATGACTCGGCCTACAGGCGAGGGTTCGCTCAGGCACTGAGCGCTTGGGACAGCTGCTCCGGCACGGGCCCAGTGCTCCGGAAGCAGTGTCTCTGGTTGACAGCCAGAGTTTCCTGTGTGACACCTGTGCCCAGGGCATCCCTGAGGCGCTCAGACCCAGGGTTGGGGTCCCGTGAGGGCCAGGCCCCCAGAGTAGCAGTCAGCCTTCCCGTTCTGTGCCTGTCCCCATGGGCCATCTGCTTGGCCCCTGCCCTTGGCCACAGTGGCCCTCTTCTGAGGGACTGCTCAGGCCAGGGAGCAGTGGAAGAGCCGGTGGGGCCCTTCCCTCCCCTCCTTCCTGGCCTCCCGCACAGGTAAGTGAGGAGGGTGAAGGGGGCACAACTGGGGTTGGGGCTATCAGCCCCATCTGAGGGGCCCCCAAGCTCCAGAGGTGGGGAGGTGGGGGTGAGGGGTGGTTAGCAGAGGTCAGCAGGTAATGTGCTGAGGAAACCCTTTGGGTGTCGGAAGGGGGGCACCCACTCCCTGTTCGTGGGGCCCCTGCCCGCTGCCCGCCTCATCACATTCTCCTCTTGTTTCCATAGCTTCCGCCCTGCGCTGCCTGTCTCCTACCTGCAGGCCGAGCTGGCCTTCGAGGGCGAGGCCGCCTGCCGGGCCTTCCTAGAGCCCCTGGGCCTGGCCTACACGGGCCCCGACAACGCCAGCATCGACTGCCGCCTCAGCCTGGCGCAGCTGTCCGCCTTCTGAGCACCGCACCGAGGGGGTGGGGGGCAGGGCTGCGGCCCCCACGCCACCTCTGCAGATTTTGTTTTTGAGCCATGGACTTGGGTTGTAAATTAATTGTGGGGAGTGAGCTCCAGGAAGAGCCACCATCCCTGCCCCCGTTTTCCTACCGGGGAGTCTGTACAGAGATTTTTTCTACATTTTTATTTTTGCCTCAGAGGGATGGGACGGGGAGGAGGGGGGGCAGCCGAGGGTTGGGGGCTTGGTCTGTCCACCCTGCACCTCTACTAATGCTGTCTCAGTGTTTTCTCTCTCTCTCTCTCGAGCTCGTACTCCGGTACCAACTCGGCACCCTGGCCCATCTCATGCCAGGGGGCCAGCAGAAGAAGACAGGCCGCTCCGCCCGTGCCCGCTGCGGCGGGGGCACCAGCACGCTGCCCGCCGCTCATCGCTCGTCGCCCATCTGCCTACCTCACCAGAGACTCTTGTTGCCCAGCCCTCCGGGGCCTCAGTGCTCGGGGCGTGGGGAGCCATAGAGACTGTGTCTTGCCCTCGGCTCCCGCCCCAGAAATGCCACCGCCACACCAGGCCACCAGCAGATCCACGTTGCCACCTGTACCGAAGACTCCGGAGGCCATCGCGGGAGCTCACCGGCCGGGCCGCCTCGTCTGCAGTTGTATTAAGTTGTCTCGTGTCCCCTCCTCCCGCCACCCCAGTGTTTCTTCTAGTTTTTTTTTCCCCTTCCCTCCCTCTTCCCCCTCCTGCTCCCTCCTCCCTTGGTTCAGCACAGGTAAACGGTTCCCCTCCCCGCCTTCATGGATCACCAGCTCACGTCACATTTCCTTCTCGTTTCTTTTTGTGTGTTTATTTAAGTTATTTTCCCTCCTTCCTCCCCTTTTCTTTTCCCCTCCCTCCCTCTTCTGCCATGTAATTGGAGGTTGTGCAATGAGTTTGCAAACAGCTGGACTGTCAGGCTGCTTTTTTTCCAGATATTCCTTCTCTGCCTCCCCCCTCCTCTCCCCCTTTCTTTCCTTCATTCTTTCTTTGGATCACTGAGCACGTTTGGAAGCTTGAGAGAAACCACAATTAAAGAGAGAGAGCGAGCGTGTGCTTTGTCCCTCCTGCTTGGACTGGATCTCCTCCCGTGTTTGGCATTGAGATCCGATTTGTCTACCCAGAGAGGTCTGGGGCTGTCACCCCAGGGGGATCTCAGCCAGAGGCTGGTAGGTGTCCCCTGCCCTCCCCATGCGGCACAGCCAGAGTTGTCTCAGGAGCTGGCTCCCCAGCTCCTGCCCTGGGCTGGACCCAGGCATGGGGAGGTGGCCTTGAGAGCCCCGGGGGACCTTGGCCAGCGTGAGGTGGGGGTGCAGCCCCCCTAGGGGCTGTAGCACTCTGAGCCCTTCAGCCTCCAGCCTCTGGCTCAGCACTTGGGCCATGTTTTCCAGGGAGGGGGAGGGTGGCGCACAGAGCACATGGGGGCCCAGGAGCACCAGCTGCTTAAACATCACCTGCGGAGGTACCTGAAGTCCCGGATCAGAGAGGGCGCGTTTGAGCGCACTGATCGCAGCTGCTGTCTCCCCGGGGCCCCCCAGCCTCAGCAGGGCCAGCGTCAGGTGCAGGGCCTGGGGGGGCACCAGGAAAGCAGCGCACGAAGGCGCAGCTCGGACCAGCTCTTCCTGGGCCTTGGCCACCCCCGCCTGCAGCCCGGGCTCTGTCACCATGAGGGCCACAAAGTGCGTGGGGCGAGGCTGGCGAGGGGCTGTGGCCCTGGCCGCGGTGGCCTCTCCACCAGCTTCGGGCCAGGCCTCAGTACCCCACTCCACATGACACCCTTCTTTAGTCTCAGAGAAGTCATCCAGGGACTGCCCTGGGGCCGCCACGGTCTGCGCCTCTCTGGTCCTGGCTTTGGCGGCCAGCTTCAGCGCCCTTTCTGGCTCCATCGGTGGGGAAGCCGGGCTGCTGGCCTCGCCCAGCTCCTGGGCCTTCACCGAAGTCCCCGCCAGCACCAGGCTCCCGGCTTCGGGGCCTGTCCCAGGCGGCTGTCCGAGCCCTCCTGCTAGGGCGCCAGAGGGGGGCGCAGCTGCGCAGTCCTGTGCTTCCCGGGTCCCAGATGTGTCCTCGACCCCATGCTCATCCCCGCTGTCAAGCGCCTCTTTGGTTCCGGGCGCGTGCTCGGCATCGTGCGCGTTTCCGGCCTCGAGCGCGTCATCCTGCACTTCTCTGTCCCCAAGAACGTCGAGTGCGTCCAGGATGGTGGGCCCGCGGCCCTCCGCGGAACCGGAGCCAAAGACGTGGTCAGTGCGCGAGTCGCGATCCCACACGATGCGGCCGCGGAAGCGGAAGTAGCGGACACGGTGCTGCGGTACGGCCAGCGAGCCGGGCCCGAGCGCCGCCAGCGGCTCGTCCCAGCAGAAGGCGCCGAAGGGCTCCTCCACCACGCCCAGGAAGCGGTCGGTGTAGCCCACCGCGAAGTCGGCGGGGTCCAGGCGCGGATCCCAGCGGATGCGCTGGATGACGGCCGCGGCGGTGCGCAGTGGCGGCTTTTTGATCCCCACCCGGGCCTCGGCTCCCGCCCCGGCCCTGCCTCTAGGCTGCGTCGGCGTCGGATCCCCGGGGTGGGGCTGGCGGCATCGGGCGCCGAAGCGGCAACGGCCCTCTAGGAAGAAGCGGCAGGCCGGCGGCGGCGGCGTCTCCGCGGCGGGAGACTCCAGTATCGATGCGGGCTCTCCGGTCGCCGCCATAGGAACCTGGGCGGTGACCCGACTGTGTCGTCAGCGGCGGTCGTTCCGACCGCACCCCGATCCGGGAAGCACTCCCTCGCGCTCGCAGGGACTCTGACTCAGGCCCACGTGAATCCGCTCCACGGTGTCATCGGGGAGTCTGTCCCCACCCCCTCCGGGTTTACAAATATGGCCCCGCCCCCCGTCCCAACCTTTTACCTGTGCAGCACCTCCCGCCCCGGCCCCAGCGAGCTGGCCTGGCCCCCGGCTAGTGGTTTACCCGCCCGGCTCCGCCTCTCTAAGTCCTTAGTGAGCCCGACTCCGCCCCGTCCACTGAATGCACGTGCTGCCCCGCCTCCCCCGAGCCGGGCTTAGGGAGCCTGCTCGGCCCCGCCTCGGGATCTGCCTGTGCTGTCCGCCCTCCGGTCGCGTCCTCCGCGGGCGCAGGGACCACCCGGCGTCTGCAAGATCAAACCGAACTTCATAGCTCAGTTTTGACGCCGCTGCCGTCCTCGCATTTGAGCCCACACACCTTGGGAGGACAAGGGGCCCTCCTCCAGGGATCACGCCGTTTTCCCGGCGGCTCGCCGGGCAGGGTCCACTGCACCCCGCCCGCAGTGGGAGCCAGTCAGGCCGCCTCGGGCCAGCGGCGCTGTCAACAGGACGAATGAATGGGCCTGAGGGCGCGGCCACGTCGGGACCCCGCCCCGCATCTCCTAAAGGGGCCACATCAATCTGACTGGTCCAGCCTCTGCGGTACCAGAGCTGCAGGTGACACACCTGGCTCTTAAAGGCGCCGGGACCCCATCACCCTCTTCTCACGTGCACAGTGAAGAGACAGAAGCGGGCACAGACCTTAGTCGTTTATGTATAAAGAAGTGGGGTGCGGGAAGGCAAGGGCGCGGGGAGCCGGGAGCCTACAGGCCAATGACGTCGTCCAGCTCGAGGTCCGCGTTGGGGCGGTAGCGAGCCCTAGGGTGCTGCGCCCCGGAGCCGGGGTCCGCGTCGGGCTTGGCGGCAGCGGCCCCCGGACGCTCCGCGTCCATGACGCCCAGCACCGCGTCCAGCATCGAGGGGCCCAGATCCAGGTGGAAGGACAGCAGTGGGTCGGCGGGCGCGGGCGCGCGGAGGGCTGGCGGCGGGGGCTGGGGCACAGCGGGCGGCGGCGCGGAGCGCGGGGCCCCCGCGGGAGGCGCGCGGGGCTCGGGGGGCGGCCCCCCGCCGTGGCGGCTCAGGAACGAGGTGTCCCCGAAGGCGTCGCCGCCGCGCCCCACGTGCAGCGTGTGCCGGAAGTCGCCGAGCGGCGCGGAGATGGAGAGGGCGCCGCGCTCTGGCCGCTTCTTGGGCTGCGCGGGGCCCAGCTGCTTCAGCACCGGCATCTGCGGGGGAGGGGTGGGTCAGCGGGGCCTCCCCTGTGGGAGCCGCACCCCCAGCCCTGGGTCTAGCCAGCCGCTCCCAGGATGCCTTCCATAGAGACAGGATGATGGTGCGGGGATTACTCCCATTTTACAGGTGGGGAAAACAGGCTCCGCGAGGTCGCAGCTGCCTGAGTCACATCTCACTCAGCTCTGGGTCTGCCCGTGACCCCGTGACCACCACGCGGTGCCGATTCCAGTAAGAACAAACATGTGAGGTGCCTAGAGGCCAGGCAATGAGCCACCCTCGTGGGGGTGCTCCCCAAACTGGGCAAAACCCCCAGATCCTCACACATGGGGATCCCTGAACCCAGGGCTCCCGGAGCCTGGGGCCCACAC
This sequence comes from Plecotus auritus, assembly GCF_963455305.1. NCBI lineage: Eukaryota > Metazoa > Chordata > Mammalia > Chiroptera > Vespertilionidae > Plecotus > Plecotus auritus. The sequence goes on along the minus strand of NC_137785.1, from coordinate 5,042,747 downwards.
ACTTCCGGAGGGAGGCCGGGGAAAATGCTGACCTGCTTTATTTATTTTTAAAATGTCTGGATTATATTTGTGTTTATACCAAGGCAGTCGCAAAATACAAGTTCGTCTCTAAGGAAGGGGCCTGCCTGAAGATGCTAACCAAGAATTCTAATCTTTTTAGGGCAGGCCCGGAATCTGCATCGAGGCACTGTGTGTCCTCATGAGAATGACTGGATTTTGAAAGAGACGATATAATGTCTCAGTTTCTGTAAGATGATGATGATGATAAAGCAAACTTCCCTGTGTTACAAGATTGGCCACATGGCATGCATCGGAGGCGGGCAGCTCATACACTGTAAGCGAGGTGTCCTCTGGCCACGTGGACTCACAGGGTTCATGTTACAGGGAAATGCCTGCCAACCTTTGCCCACATCCTGCAACCAGGCTGCTTTTAGGAGACTTCTGGGAGGGCCTCTGATGACCTTGGCCTTTGTGCTAACAGTCGGTTATGACGAAGGCTCTATTTGAATGGAGGCCCCACCCTTTGCCAGCTGCAGGTCTGAGATCTCTCTGTTTCCTCTCTGTAAAATGGATAAAACATCACCAGCTCCCTCCCAGGGCACAAGGTAAACCTCAAAGAACACGACATGGAAAACTGTATTTGTAAACGTGCCGGCCCATTGGTAGTGCTCGTGTTGGGGGGCCAGGTACGCGTCCCCAGCAATCACGGAGGAACAAGATTTATAGGTCTGACCGAACCCTTTGAGGAAGGCAAAGAAGCCAGCATTGTTCTTTCAGCAACAAGCATCCTGGGAAAGACCAGCGATCAGCTGGAGGAAAAGTAAGGCCGGAAGAACGGAAAATTGTGGTAGATGGACCTGCGTGCGAACTGCCCTCCACCCTACACACACACACACACACACACACATACACACACGCACGCTCTACATTTATTTCTCTGGGAGAACCAGTCTTGATTCGCCACCTCAGCTGTGTTTCTCAGAGCTCTCTGACCTCAATCGAGACGAATAAACATTTTTATTGCAACCTGTGCAAACAATCACCCCCCTGCCCCTCTGTCGTCTGCGTAAGTGGAAAAAAGTACAAAACAAGATTTACTGTTAAAACATGCTAAGGACTTGAATGTTTTCAATTCTAACCTTTTTTTTTTTTTTTTTTTAAATGCTGACCTCCGCTCACAAATGAATCTCAATTCACAGTTTAAAAGACATAATCCCTGCCCTGGCCAGGTGGCTCAGTTGGTTGGAGCATCATGCAGACATCCTCAAACTACGGCCCGCGGGCCACATGCGGCCCGCCGAGGACATTTATCCGGCCCGCCGGGTGCCGCTGCCTGTCCTGCTTAGCAGCCGACGCGTCCCGGGCCCGCAGTGCGCATAGGAATTTGTTCATAGTTTTTTTTTTTTAAACTATAGTCCGGCCCTCCAACGGTCTGAGGGACAGTGAACTGGCCCCCTGTTTAAAAAGTCTGAGGACCCCTGCTTATGCCACCAAGAAGTGGTGGGTTCGATTCCCAGGCAGGGCACATACCTAGGTTGTGGGTTCCATCCCCAGTCGGTGCATTTGAAGCAACCGGCGTTTCTCTTTCACATCAATGTTTCTCTCTCCCTCTCGGTCTGCCTCTCTCTAAAATCGATTTTTAAAAATCCTCTCTCGGTGCCCCTTATTAGTCAGAAAGCCAACTGCCCCGGTTTGGATCAGCCTGTGCCCTTTGCTGTGTGGCTTTGGGCAAGTGACTTAACCTCTCTGACTTCATTTCCTCATCTTGAAAATGGAATGATACTCACATGATACTTCAGAGTCTCTTTGCAAGGACAGGCGAGATGTGGGCCATGAACTCAGCCCAGTGCCCGGCACACAGTGAATGCTCAGTATGTGCCCAGGGCAGCCCCACCTCGGGTCACTGTGCCCTGCCCCAGACAAGGAAGCAGACAGGCCTCAGAGAGAGTATGTGACTCGCCCATGATAACAAAGCCAGCTCAGTGGGACTCCAGAGTCCAGAGTTACCGCCTCGACGGCCTCCAGCCCCTTGCTCCGATGCCTCCCTGGGCAGCTCACGGCCACTGCTTCTCCCTGCCCGGCCCTGGCTGGCCCCTCACCCCACCCTCCTACGGCCCCATCACCACCATTTTTCCAAGGTCTTCGTTTCTGACCGCAAACACACCTGGGCTGCTATTTCCTTTCTGTGGGACCTGAACCCTAAACCTGTCGACTCAGCCGAAAGACGGGGAGCAGAATGCCCGGGTGCAAGGTACTCTCGCGATGCTGACCATTTCTTCCCCAAGCACTTATTCTGGGCCAGGAGGGCCCCACAGATGGACGAAGTCCTGTAATCCCCCCACCATCCCACCCAGGGGGGAGACCACTGTTATCTTGTCTGCTTTACAGTGGTGCTGGCCCAGGCTCAGGCAGGGGGTGTGCCTGGCCCTGGGTCACTCAGCAGCAATGTCGAGGGCTGCGTTTGGATGCCAGCGGGCGGACTGCAGAATCTAAGGGTGACACGAGATTGCCGACAGCCCCCACAGGATGGGGCGGGCTGCGAGCTTCCCCGTGGAAAAAAAATGATGTTTTGGTTTGCTATAAAGGCCAGGGATTTCCTATACCCTCGACCATGGCTGTTTGATTTCCCTTCTTTTTCCTTTTTTTTTTCTTTTCCATTCCAGATGAGAACCATCACAGAAATGGCTTTTATGGGTGTGTGTGTTTTTTTGTTGTTGTTAATTCTCACCCGAGGCTGTTTTCTCCATTGCTTTTTAATTTTTAGAGAGAATGGAGGGAAGGGGAGAGACACAGAAAAACATCGATGTGAGACGAGAGACACACATCGATTGGTTGCCTCCCATCAAGCCTGCAACCGAGGTGCGTGCCCTTGACTTAGAATCGAACCCAGGACCCTTCCGTCCACAGGCCGGTGCTCTATCCACGGAGCCACACCGGCTAGGGCTGTGTTTGGTTTTTAATGCCACCTCTCCTCCTCCTCCCAGCTCTGAAACCTCGGGGGTTAAGTCCCTCCACTTCTCCAAGCCTCCTGTCCTCTTTCCTTTAAAAAAAATTTTTTTTATTGATTGATTTGAGAGAGGAAGAGAAAGAGAGAAACATTGATTCGCTGTCCCATCTACCGATGCATTATTGGCTGATGCTGGGCTGTGCCTCACCGGAGATGCCGCTGCCATGGTGGCGGGACAGGAGGCCCCTCTAACCCCCTGAGCCCGGCCAGGGCTCCCGTCCCCTCAGACACCCGCCCTCCAGCAAAGTTCTGCGCTCCCTGCAATGAGGTTAGGATCCTAAAAAATCTGTCCCTCCTCGGCCAAGGCTCCCACAGAGGGGCCCTTGTTTGGGGCAAACGTGACGCGGCCAGAGTGGCAGGAGCCAGGATGGGACCCGCCCGCGCGCCCCCTCCCCTCCCTGCGCTCCAGCTGCGGAGGCGGGGGGTGGGGGGGGAAAGGGAGGGGGAGCGCACAGCTGGTTCCCCTCGGTCCCCTCCGGCCCCGCTCCAACGGGACGGAAATAACCCGCTCCGGATCCGGCCCGACTGGTTCCCAGCCCCGTGGGAGAGGCGGCGCGCGCGGCGGGGGGACCCGGAGGGACAGACCCCGCTCCTCGGGGCCGCGGGGCGCGCTTCCCGGGGCCACGTGGCTGAGGCCCGGACGCTCCGCCGCTGTCTCCCCGGCTGTCGGGCGCGTCCCTCTCCGGCTCTGACCCGGGACCCCGGGACACACTGCCCCCCACTTACCTCGTGGTCCGCGCTCGGGCTCGGCTCAGGCTGGGACGCCCCGTCCGGGGTTCGGAGCCCGCCTCGGCCTCTGGGTCCCGGGCCCGCGCCTTCTTCCTCCTTCCTCCGGGCCGGGCCTCACCTGCCGAAGGGAGTGTCAGGCGGAACCTGGAAGGGGGTCCGGACCCAGAGGGGCGTCCAGGCCCCCGGGCCACCTCCGCAGGCCCCACGTCCCAGAGTCCTGACTCCCAGCGCTTCCCCCTCAGCCCAGGAGTCGGGGGTGCCAGCCCCCCTCATGTCCCCGGTAGTCCGGGCCCCACCCCTGGCCTCGGTCCCCTCTTACCTGCACCCGGGCGGAAGGGTCAGCCCCTCTCGGGGGCCATGGTCGGAGCCCAAACGGGCGCGAGTGGCCGCCCAGCCCAGCTGCGTCCGCCTGGGGCGCACAGGGTTAAGGCGCAGGCCCCGCCCAGCCTTCCTGACCCCCCCCCCCCCGCCCCCAAAGTTTGCCTCTAGGATTTAAAAGACTAGAAAGCGGCGGTGGAGACGCGGAGGCCCCTCGGGGCTGAGTGTGGGGGCGGGACGGGGCCGGGCCTGGGTGTGCGCGGAGGACACGCCGAGGGGGTGGGGGATGCGCGGGGCGCGCCCCCAGCCCGGCCCCTCCCCTCCCCCCCCTCCTGCGCAGCCTGGAATTTCCTGAAACTGGGGAAGTCTGGCTGTGGGGCCAGTAATTTCTTCCAGATTGCAGCTGCTGGAGTGTGAGAGAGAGAGAGAGAGAGAGTGTGTGTGTGTGTGTGTGTGTGTGTGTGTGTGTGTGTGTGTGTGTGTGTGTGTGTGTGTGTGTGTGTGAGAGAGAGAGAGAGAGAGAGAGAGAGAGAGGAGAGAGAGGGAGGAAGAGAGAGGAGAGAGGGAGAGAGAGGGAGGAAGAGAGAGGAGAGAGAGAGAGGAAGAGAGAGGAAGAGAGAGGGAGGAAGAGAGAGGAGAGAGTGAGAGAGAGGAGAGAGAGAGAGGAAGAGAGAGGAGAGAGAGGGAGGAAGAGAGAGGAGAGAGAGGGAGGAAGAGAGAGGAGAGAGAGGGAGGAAGAGAGAGGAGAGAGAGGGAGGAAGAGAGAGGAGAGAGTGAGAGAGAGAGAGGGAGAGAGGGAGGAAGAGAGAGGAGAGAGTGAGAGAGAGAGAGGAGAGAGAGGGAGGAAGAGAGAGGAGAGAGTGAGAGAGAGAGAGGAGAGAGAAGGAGGAAGAGAGAGGAGAGAGTGAGAGAGAGAGAGGAGAGAGAGGGAGGAAGAGAGAGGAAGAGAGAGGGAGGAAGAGAGAGGAGAGAGTGAGAGAGAGGAGAGAGAGAGAGGAAGAGAGAGGAGAGAGAGGGAGGAAGAGAGAGGAGAGAGAGAGGAAGAGAGAGGAAGAGAGAGGGAGGAAGAGAGAGGAGAGAGTGAGAGAGAGGAGAGAGAGAGAGGAAGAGAGAGGAGAGAGAGGGAGGAAGAGAGAGGAGAGAGAGGGAGGAAGAGAGAGGAGAGAGAGGGAGGAAGAGAGAGGAGAGAGAGGAGGAAGAGAAAGGAGAGAGTGAGAGAGAGAGAGGAGAGAGAGGGAGGAAGAGAGAGGAGAGAGTGAGAGAGAGAGAGGAGAGAGAGAGAGGAGAGAGAGAGGAGAGAGAGGAAGAGAGAGGAGAGAGAGGGAGGAAGAGAGAGGAGAGAGAGTGAGAGAGAGGGAGGAAGAGAGAGGAGAGAGAGTGAGAGAGAGGGAGGAAGAGAGAGGAGAGAGAGGGAGGAAGAGAGAGGAGAGAGGGAGGAAGAGAGAGGAGAGAGAGTGAGAGAGAGGAGGAAGAGAGAGGAGAGAGAGTGAGAGAGAGGGAGGAAGAGAGAAGAGAGAGAGGGAGGAAGAGAGAGGAAGAGAGAGGAGAGAAAGGGAGAGAGAGGAAGAGAGAGAGAGAGAAAGAGAGAGAGAGGAGAGAGAGAGAGAGGAGAGAGAGGGAGAGAGAGAGGAGAGAGTGAGAGAGAGAGAGGAGAGAGAGGGAGGAAGAGAGAGGAGAGAGTGAGAGAGAGAGAGGAGAGAGAGAGAGGAGAGAGAGAGGAGAGAGAGGAAGAGAGAGTGAGAGAGAGGGAGGAAGAGAGAGGAGAGAGAGGGAGGAAGAGAGAGGAGAGAGAGGGAGGAAGAGAGAGGAGAGAGAGTGAGAGAGAGGGAGGAAGAGAGAGGAGAGTGAGAGAGAGGGAGGAAGAGAGAAGAGAGAGAGGGAGGAAGAGAGAGGAAGAGAGAGGAGAGAAAGGGAGAGAGAGGAAGAGAGAGGAGAGAGAGAGAAAGAGAGAGAGAGGAGAGAGAGGGAGGAAGAGAGAGGAGAGAGAGTGAGAGAGAGGGAGGAAGAGAGAGGAGAGAGAGTGAGAGAGAGGGAGGAAGAGAGAAGAGAGAGAGGGAGGAAGAGAGAGGAGAGAAACGGAGAGAGAGGAAGAGAGAGGAGAGAGAGGGAGGAAGAGAGAGGAGAGAGAGAGAGAGGGAGGAAGAGAGGAGAGAGAGGGAGAGAGAGGGAGGAAGAGAGAAGAGAGAGAGGGAGGAAGAGAGAGGAAGAGAGAGGAGAGAAAGGGAGAGAGGGGAAGAGAGAGGAAGAGAGAGAGAGAGAGAGAGAGAGAGAGAGAGAGAGAGAGAGAGAGGGAGGAGGCCAGGCAGTGAAACCCAGGCGGTGGAGGCGGTTTTCCAGGGGCAGCTGGGACCCCGTGGTGGGGACTTTCCCGCCAGAACATCCCGCCCCAGGCTGCCCATCACCATAGACAGGCCCTGCTTCACCCGGCGTGCCTGCGGGGAGAGCTGACCGCAGAGGGTCAGATCTGGGCGTGAGGACGAGCCCTCAGGGGCCAGTGTGAGGGGGGCCCTGACCCGGAGGCCCGCAGGGGCCCCAGGGGGGAGGCCGGCTCAGTGGGAGAGGGAGGCAGGGGCTGGGAGGAGGCCGGCTCAGGTGTGAGCTGGGGCTGGGGTTGCGAGGCTCGGCGAGAGAGAGGCAGTTGAAGGACAGCAAGGGGGTGCGGCTGAGCCCATTCTGAAGACCGGAGGGGAGGAGAGCGCTCAGAGCCACTGGGAGGCTGGGGTGGAGTCCCCTTTGCCTGGTTCGCCTGGAGAGATCAGCCCCAGAGCCACGGAGACTGTCCAGGAGACTGTCCAGGAGACTGTGGGGTGCAACAGGCCAGGGCAGGGGGTGCAACGGGAATGGGGTTCAGGCGGCCAGATCCAGGCGGTGGGAGGTTCCCTCCGGGTTCCGTGTGGGGGATGGACCGAAGCAGGGTTGGGAGGTTGGGAGTTGCAACCAGGGCAAACTTTAAGGTGGGGGTGCGGCGGGTCGCCCAAAACTGAGTAGCCAAGATACATAGTATGTTTAAGTCACAGGTCTGTATGGACTGTTTTTATTGATGATACAGTCACATACCATAAAAACCATTTAGAGGTGGAGTGTGAGCCCTAACCGGTGTGGCTCAGTGGATAGAGCGTGGGCCTGCGGACTGAAGGGTCCCGGGTTCGATTCCGGTCAAGGGCATGTACCTTGGTTGCGGGCACATCCCCAGTGGGAGGTGTGCAGGAGGCAGCTGATCGATGTTTCTCTCTCATCGATGTTTCTGACTCTATCCCTCTCCCTTCCTCTCTGTAAAAAATCAATAAAATATATTTAAAAAAAAAAAAAGTGGAGTGTGAGCCCTAACTGGTGTGGCTCAGTGGATAGAGCGTCGGCCTGCGGACTGAAGGGTCCCAGGTTCGATTCCGGTCAAGGGCATGGACCTTGGTTGCGGGCACATCCCCAGTGGGAGGTGTGCAGGAGGCAGCTGATGGATGTTTCTCTCTCATCGATGTTTCTAACTCTCTCTCCCTCTCCCTTCCTCTCTGTAAAAAATCAATAAAATATATTTAAAAAAAAAGATGGGGTGTGGTACATTCCCAGTGTTGTGCAACCGCCACCCCTATCCAGTTTCAAAACAGTGTCCTCACCCCCAAAGGAAGCTCCATACCCATCAGCAGTCACTCCCCGGCCCCCCTAGCGCGCCCCTCCCCCCATGGCTGTTGGTCTGTTTTCCATCTCTCTGGACTTGCTGGGGTGGGCAAACTTTTTGACTCGAGGGCCACAATGGGTTCTTAAACTGGACCGGAGGGCCGGAATAAAAGCATGGATGGAGTGTTTGTGTGAACCAATATAAATTCAAAGTAAAGGAGTGGAGGGGAGAGCAAGAGAACCCTCCGCTCTTTCGGCTCCACGGGCCGGATAGAACAGCCTAACCGTAGTTTGCCCACGGCTGTTGAGACACTTCCTATCCTCGGGCTCCTCTGATGTGTGGTCCTTTGTGTCTGGCCCTGCCAGGTAGTATCACCTCTTCCAGGTTCATCCACATCATAGCACATGTTTGTTTGTTTTTTTAAATATGTTTTTATTGATTTCAGAGAGGAAGGGAGAGGGAGAGGGAGATAGAAACATCCACGATGAGAGAATCATTGACCGGCTGCCTCCTGCACGCCCCCTACTGGGGATCAAGCCCACAACCCAGGCATGTGCCCTTGAGCGGAATCGAACCCGGGACCCTACAGTCCACAGGCTGACACTCTGTCCTCTGAGCCACACCAGCGAGGGCGCTTTATTCTTTTATTGATGTTGTTTGTTTTTAATTCCTTACCTGAGGATATGTTTATTGATTTTTTTTTTAAAGTATTGATTGCCCTAACCAGTTTGGCTCAGTGGATAGAGCGTCGGCCTGTGGACTAAGGGGTCACAGGTTCAGTTCCGGTCAAGGGCATGTACCTTGGTTGCGGGCACATCCCCAGTAGGGGGTGTGCAGGAGGCAGCTGATCGATGTTTCTAACTCTCTATCCCTCTCCCTTCTTCTCTGTAAAAAATCAAAAAAATAAAATAAATAAATAAATAAATAAATAAATAAATAAATAAGAGGAAGGGAGAGGGATAGAGAGATAAACATCCATGACTAGAGGCCCGATGCATGGAATTCGTGCAAGAATAGGCCTTGCCCCCGCTGCCTGCACCGGCTTCCCTCCGGCACCCAGGACCCCGGCTTCCCTCTCAGCCCCGATTTCTGGAAGGATGGATGGACATCCGGAAGCACATCCGGTCTAATTAGCATAATATGCTTTTATTATTATAGAATATTATAGATTATTATTATAGATGAGAGAGAAACATTATTGATTGGCTGCCTCCTGCATGCCTCTCTCCTGGGGATCGAGCCTGCAACCCGGGCATGTGCCCTTGGCCGGAATCGAACCTGGGACCCTTCAGTCTGCAGGCGGATGCTCTATCCACTGAGCCACACCAGTGAGGGCTACATTTTATGAAATTTTAATGGATTTGAAATGGAAATAGCACGAGTGGCTCACGGCCTGGTGTTGGGCAGCCCCCGTCCGGAGCACTGGAGGGGCGTTAGCCCAGGACGGGAGGGAGGCTGCCTGTGGAGGGGCAGGAGGAAGAGTGGACGGGCGACAGTGTTCGAGCCTGGGCTAGTGCACATGCGATGGGAGGGGATCTGAACGCAGGACAACATCTGCTGAGCACGTGCTGTGTACCAGGCCATTCCAACCTCTTACCTCATTTAAATCTCACATCAATCCTGTTCTTATACCCACTGAGCAGATGGGAAAACTGAGTCAGAGTGGGAGGGTCTCTCCCACAGCAACAAAGAGTCAGAGGCCGTACGTGTGCAGGGAGCAGGGGCTGTGGGCATTTCTCCCGCCGCTCAGGGTGCATGTGGAGAAGGCCGATGGGCTGGGGGGGGGTGAGCCAGAGTTGGGGTTTTGCCATCAGGAAGGATTTCCAACACCCAAAAGGACTTTTTAAAAAATGTATATTTTATTGATTTTTTTACAGAGAGGAAGGGAGAGGGATAGAGAGTTAGAAACATCGATCGGCTGCCTCCTGCACACCTCCCACTGGGAATGTGCCCGCAACCAAGGTACATGCCCTTGACTGGAATTGAATCTGGGACCCTTGAGTCCTCAGGCCGATGCTCTATCCACTGAGCCAAACCGGTCAGGGCCCAAAAGGACTTTGAAAAAGCCCATCTGGGTTCAGAGGGAGACGAGAGAGCAAGGAGTGGGCAGCGATGGAGAGGGAGTGACCTAGAGGCAGAGAGCTACACCCAGAGCAAGAAGGAGAGCTACACTCAGAGGGAAGAGCCGGGGACAGAGAGACTGAGACACAACAACACACCCACACGACACAACACAGGGACGAAGAGACAGGGGGAAATGCCCATGGCACAGGGGAGGGCAGTGGGTAGTGTGTGGGATGGGGAGGGCAGTGGGTAGTGTATGGGATGGGGAGGGCAGTGGGTAGTGTATGGGATGGGGAGGGCAGTGGATAGTGTATGGGATGGGGAGGGCAGTGGGTACTTATGGAATGGGGAGGGCAGTGGGTAGTGTATGGGATGGGGAGGGCAGTGGGTAGTGTATGGCACGGGGGAGGGCAGTGGGTAGTGTATGGAACGGGGAGGGCAGTGGGTAGTGTATGGGACGGGGAGGGCAGTGGGTAGTGTATGGGACGGGGAGGGCAGTGGATAGTGTATGGGACGGGGAGGGCAGTGGGTAGTGTATGGGACGGGGAGGGCAGTGGGTAGTGTATGGGACGGGGAGGGCAGTGGGTAGTGTATGGGACGGGGAGGGCAGTGGGTAGTGTATGGGACGGGGAGGGCAGTGGGTAGTGTATGGGACGGGGAGGGCAGTGGGTAGTGTATGGGACGGGGAGGGCAGTGGGTAGTGTATGGGACGGGGAGGGCAGTGGGTAGTGTATGGGACGGGGAGGGCAGTGGGTAGTGTATGGGATGGGGAGGGCAGTGGGTAGTGTATGGCACGGGGGTGGGCAGTGGGTAGTGTGACGGAGAGATGGAGTGGCACAAAGACACAGACTCCCCGGACAGGTGCCTCACCAAGGAGGACGTACAGACGGCCAATGGACATACAGAGATGCGCAATGTCACTCTTCATCCGAGAGATGCAAATCAAAACGACCGTGAGAGACAGAGAAGCATCGATCAGACTGTCAAACCTCAGAGGGACGGTAGGGGAGGGTGGGGTAAGGGGGAGAGGTCAACCAAAGGACTTGTATGCATGCATATAGGCCTAACCAGTGGTCACAGACACCAGGGGGTGAGGGTATGAGTGGCGGGGGTGGAGGGGGGGTGGGGTGGGTAATGGGGAGATAAGGAAAAAATAAAATAAAATAAATCCTATCTAATAAAGAGGGAATATGCTAATTGACCATCACTCCATCACAAAGTTGGCGGCACCCACAGCTGAGGCCAACTTCCCATCAGGAGCCTTAACAAGCAATCAGCAGGGACCTGAGGCTACGCCCTCCCCCACCCCTGTGGGGCTTGACAGGGGACCTCATGCCTCACCCCCTGCCCTGGTGTCAGGCTGGGGGACCTCAGGCCGCACCCCCTGCCCCAGTGCCAGGCCAGGGGACCTGAGGCCATGCCCCCCACCTGGTGGGGCTTGATGGGGGACCTCAAGGTGTGATTCCTGTCCTGGTGCTGGGCTAGGTGACCTCGGGCTGCTCCCCTCACCCCAGTGCCAGGCCAGGGGACCTCAGACCGCAACCCCTCCTGGCGGGGCTTGACAGGGGACCTCAGGACGTGCCCCCACCCAGCAGGGCTTGACAGGGGATCTCAGGCTGTGTCCCCCACCTGGTGGGGCTTGATAGAGGACCTCAAGGCATGCCCTCCGCCCTGGTCTGGGCTGGGGGACCTTAGGCCACGCCCCCTGTCCTGGCACCGGGCCAGGGGACCTGAGGCTATGCCCCCTGCTCGGCAAGGCTTGACAAGGGTGGGACTGGCCAGGTCTGGATCTAGCCCAATGGTGGGGGCGGGGGGGGCGGGGGGTGGCCAGGTCTGGGTCTCACATGATTTTGAGGTGCATGTGGGCGGGCAGGGACTTGACTCTGGGTCCCGTGGTGAGCCCCAGACTCTGACAGGAGGAAGGTTTTCATATACATTTTACTAATTTTCTTTCATCACTGACACTTCTATTATAGAGAAAGGGCAAATAGCAATATTAAATTATTTCTGCTAATTAATTCCCCTTTTAATGTGCACGAATTTTGTGCACCAGGCCACTAGTATTGTAATAACTTTGCATGGTGACAGATGGTTACTAGGTTTAGTGTGGTAAGCACATCGTAAGGTATAGAAATGTTGAATTGCTATGTTGTACATCTAAAACTAACATTGTATGCCAACTATATTTTAATAAAAAATTTTTAAAAGAAAAAAAAGTGAAAAAGAAAAAAAAATAAAGTAAAAAATAAATTAAAAAACACAGAGAGGGACGAGGGGTTCCAAAGACAGACAGACCTAGAGACCCAGACCCCAAACAGTAAGAGGGGCAGAAAATCAGAGAGAGAGAGAGAGAGAGAGAGAGAGAGAGAGAGAGAGGGAGATTACATTGGTCCATTGCCTTCTGTATGTGTCCCAACAGGGGATTGAACCACAACCCAGGTATGTGCTCTGACCTGGAATGAAACCACTAACCTTCTGGTCACTGGACGATGCTCCAACCCACTGTCCCTCACAAACCAGGGTGTTTTTCGATTTTAAAAACATCCTCACTGGAGGATATGTCTTTATGGGTTTTATTATTATTACTGGTGGCCCGGTGCATGGATTTGTGCACATTGAAAGGAAATTAATTAGAATAAATATTTTAATATCGATATGCGTTCTTCCTCTATAATGGAAGTGTCAGAGGTGAAAGAAAATTAGTAAAATGTACATGAAAATAATATGTAAATTGATTAAATTGATTAAAGCTGGCTTCTTTCCGCTTCAGAGGTATGTTGTGCCAATAGTTGGCCTTCAGACATATTCTGTTGATGCCACCGCTTTCTTTCAACAAAAACAACCAAATTCACGATGGACAATGACAGATCGAAACACACGTGTGCAATTGGCACCAGGGAGAACTTTATATGTATTGTGCACGCATGAGTCAATGTTTATTTTTAAATTGCCAGTGCACATCATATGTACCAGCCGGTTGGTTGGTCGGACAGATGGTCGGTCACTTAGCCTTTTATATATATAGACTAGAGGCCCAGTACATGAAAATTCATGCACAAGAAGGGGGTCCCTCAGCTTGGCCTGCCCCCTCTCACAGTCTGGGAGTCTGGGAGCCCTCAGGGGCAGGAGGTGACCTGGCAATCAGGGGAAGGCAACGCCCCCATCACACCTCTGCTGCTGCCACTGCCAGCAGCACCAGCCTTGGCCAGTCCTGGTTACCTGAGCCTCAGGTGGCCCTGGGCAGCTGGGGGGCTGAGGGGACGGGGGACTCCAGAGCAGGTGCATGCCTGCCGCCCCGGCGGGGCTGAGGGGACTGGGTGATGCCATCTTGTGGCTGTGGGTGCTGCCATCTTTGAGGGTGTGGCAGTCAATTGGCATATCCCCTCCTTATTGGCTGTGGGCGCCGCCATCTTTGCAATGGCGTGAGGATCAATTAGCATATTCTCTCTTTATTAGATAAGATTATTATTGTTATTAATTATTATTATTATTTTAGAGAAAGGAAGGGGAAGAAAGAAAGAGAAACATGGATGTGAAAGACGGCTGCCTCCCATAAGTGCCCCTACCAGGGATCGAACTTGTGAAGACAGAACCCGCGTCTTTTTGGTGTACAGGACGGTGCTCCAACCAACGGAGCCACCCTGTCCAGGGCCCAGGCTGTGAACTTGCAGTCTCACCCAGTTGCTGGCATCCCAGACCGGGCCCAGGAGGAGTCCTTCTGCTGTAAACAGGACAGAACTCACATTGTGGGGCGACCTGGGCTGCTTCGGAGATTGTGACGCTGAGTTTGGGGCCCACCTTGCAAACTTCTGAATCCTATTCCTGTTCAAGATTCTACGGGTTGTCTAGGGGGAGTCTAGCTTAATGTCAGCTACTGTCATCTCCTGGTACTTTTCCCACACCCTCCTGCTCTGACTAATTATCTTATACTAGACGCCAGGTGCATGAAATTTGTGCAGGGTAGGGTCCCTAGGCCTGGCTTCCCCGCTTCCTCCTTTCCCCGCTCCCTCGGCACCCCACTGCTGCCACCGCTGGTCGCCCGCCATGCTCTGCGCTGCCCCCTAGTGGTCAGCACACGTCATAGTGAGCGATTGAACTCCGGCTCTCCCCATCGAACTCCCGAGCAGACAATTTGCATATTAGTGAGAGAGAGAGAGAGAGAGAGAGAGAGAGAGAGAGAGAGAGAGGGAGATTTGACTCCTGCATAGAGGCCATGTAGAAGACCAAAGACAGGGGCTCGGGGAATGCAAAATTGCCACAGACTCTGACCATGGTGCTGAAACTAGACAACCACAGACAATCACAGTCAGTACCACGGACAGCAGCCACAGGCCGCCCCCCACCCCCACCCCCCCACCCCCGCTACCGCCCCCCTCTCGCCCCCACTCCTGGGGAAGGGTCCTGATGGTCGAATTAGGGAAGGTGACCCCCAAACACCAATCAGAAAGAATATATGCATCCCATAAGTGCATAGCAGCCTTATTTACAATAGCTAAGATTTGGAAACAACTCAGGGGCCCATCATTAGATGAATGGATAAAAAAAGCTGTGGGACATTTACACCATGGAATACTATGCAGCTGTAAAAAAAAAGAGGGATCTCTTATGCTTTGGGGCAGCATGGGTGGGCCTGGAAAATACGATGCTAAGTGAAATAAGCCAGTCAGAGGAAGACAAGTATCACATGATCTCACTTATTTGTGGAGTCGAATGAACAAAATGAATTGACCAACACAATACGACCTGAAGCACGGAGGCAAGGAACAGACTGACCTACCTCAATGTGGTTTGGGGGGACGAGAAGAGATAAACCCAAGAACTTATGTACTTACATGCACAGCCCATGGACACAGCCATAGGGTGGTGAAGACCTGGGGGTGGGTGGGTGGGTAGGGGCTGGGAGGAGAGGGGGAAATAGGGAGAAAACGGGAGATATCTATAATACTATCAACAATCTATACTAATAAAAGAGTAATATGCTAATTAGACCAGGCATCTTCCGGACATCCATCGGATGTCCTTCTGGAGAAAGCCATGGTGGTGGGGGCCGAAGCAGAGGTGGTTAGGGGCGACCAGGCCAGCAGGGGAGGGCACTTAGGGGCAACCAGGAGCAGTTAGGGCGATCAGGCAGGCGGGCAGGTGAGCAGTTAGGAGCCAGGGGTCCCAGATTGCGAGAGGGATGTCCGACTGCCGGTTTAGGCCGGGATTGGCCCTAAACCGGCAGTCGGACATCCCCTGAGGTTTCCAGTATTGGAGAGGGTGCATGTCAGGTTGAGGGACAACCCCTCCCATGCACGAATTTTGTGCACTGGGCCTCTAGTAAAAATATATATTTTTAAAAATATATATTTTATTGATTTTTTTACAGAGAGGAAGGGAGAGGGATAGAGAGTTAGAAACATCAACGAGAGAGAAACATTGATCAGCTGCCTCCTGCACACCTCCTACTGGGGATGTGCCTGCAACCAAGGTACATGCCCTTGACCGGAATCGAACCTGGGACCTTTCAGTCCGCAGGCTGACGCTCTATCCACTGAGCCAAACCGGTTAGGGCTAAAAAAAAATATATATATATATATATATATATATATATATATATATATATATATAAAGAATTCGGGATGGTGTGTAGAGACAGGTTCAGAGTTGCCGGAGTCACCCAAAGAAGGAGCCGAATGTTGCAGGAGGCAGGGAAGCTCGCCGCGCGGATGAGGGCCAGTGCGACCACAGAGCGCTGTCATCCAGAGAAGGCACTTCCTTATCTACTCAGCAGGGGGCCAGGCAGACAGGAAGCGAAAGACAGGGAGCAGCCTGGGCTGGGCCACAACCTCCCGTGCATTCGCTATGAGTGTGCAGCGCCGCCTGCTTTACAAACATGACATCACTCCCCCCCGCCCCCTCGCCCCGATTGCAGGGAAGTTTGCAAATCATAATGTTTCCCATTGAAAAGTGTACTATTCCGTGCACCCAGTGTTCCCTTTTCTCCACATCCTCGCCAGCACGTGTCGATGGGAGTGCAGACTGGGTGCAGCCGCTGTGGAAAACAGTATGGAGTTTCCTCAAAAAACAAAACGAAACACACACACACACACACACACACACACACACACACACACAACAGACAATCGTTGGACCCAGCCATCCCACTTCCGGGAATATATCCTAAGAATCCTGGAACACCCATCTGAAGCATTATCTACAAACGCCAAGATCTGGAAACAGCCCACGTGCCCATCAGCAGAGGAGTGGATACAAAATGCTATGCAGCCCTAGCCAGTTTGGCTCTGTGGGTAGAGCGTCGGCCTGCAGACAAAGGGCTCCAGGTTCGATTCCGGTCAAGGGCATGTACCTCTGTGGCCCTGTTTGGGGTGTGTGCAGGAGGCAACTAATCGATGTGTTTCTCTCATCAATGTTTCTCTGTCTTTTTCTCTCTCTTCCACTCAAAAAATCAATGGAAAAATGTCCTCAGGTGAGGATTACCAAAAAAAAAAAAAACACAAAAAAAAACACACACACAAAAAAACTTCCCTTCCCCCCCCCCCCCCCCCCCCGCCTCCAGCCCTTCAGTCCTCGGGCGGATGCTCCAACCACTGAGCAAACCCGGCTAGGCTGTTCGGTTCCTGTTTAAAGTTTCAATGTCTCTGGTGAAGTACTCATGCGGTCCATTGTTCTCTGAGCTGGCTAGCTGAATTGCCTGCCCATATATTCTCACATCTCCTCAAGTATTTTCCGAACCGCAGCCTTGACTTCTCTGTCATTTGTGTCGCCGATTTCCATGTCTGTAAGTGTGTTTTCTGGGGAATATTCATTGTCTTTTCGAGCTGCCTCACTACCCTGTTACTCGGGGTATTTGATGTTATTTCTTCTCTGGACATCCAGGTGTGGGGTGCACTTGTCTAGCGCACAAACAGGAAGATGTCTTTCTATTATGCTCCAGTAGGTGGCGCTGGATCACAAGGTAATTTTTTTTTTTTTTTTTTTTTTTTTTAGCTCTGTGAGCTCGCAGCGCTGTCTCTCTCGCGCGGGTGGGGGTGTATTCCTCCAGGTTCTTTGCTGTTTTAGGCTGGGATAAGGGTGTCCTTGGCCCTCTGCCCCGGTGCCCCCTGTGTTCCCGTCGCAGAGTGTACCCTTTGCCCGGGGAGAGATGTGATCCTGCAGTATTAGCTGCTGCATCGAGGGCGAAGGGAGGTGACCTCCGGGAGGCTAACGGGCGATGGCCAGCCTGCGTGGCTTTTTTTCACTGAGTTGCTACAGCCGCTCTCTCCTGCTGTGCTCCTGTCCAGGTCTCTGGGCTCGGCTGTAGCGGTTGCTGCCGTCTCTCCGTTCCTCCAAGCGGAAGGGAGTGTCAGCAACAACCAGATTCCTCCCCCTGCCCCCCCCCCCCCTGGGCTGAGCCTCGCATGCCCTCCCCGCTGCCCGGCTGCTTTTCTGGCTGGCTCGGATCCCCCCACGCCCTTTTCACCGCCCCCTTTTGATCCACTCGCCCACCTTTATTATTTTATTAAAAATATTTTTTATTGATTTCAGAGAGGAAGGGAGAGAGAGAGATAAAAACATCAATGATGAGAATCATCGATTGGCTGCCTCCTGCACGTCCTTCTCTGGGGATGGAGCCCACAAGCTGGGCATGTGTCCTTGATGGGAATCGAACCCGGGACCCTTATGTCTACAAGCTGGTGCTCTATCTATTGGGCCAAACTGGCTAGGGCCCACCTTTATTTATTATTATTATTTTTAAAGATTTAAAAAATATTGTTATTGATTTCAGAAAGGAAGTGGGAGAGAGAGAGAGAGAGAGAGACATCAATGATGAGAGAGATTCATTGATCCGCTGTCTCCTGCACGCCCCCTACTGGGGATCGAGCCCCCAACCCGGGCATGTGCCCTTGATGGGAATTGAACCCAGAACCCTTCAGTTCACAGGCCAAAGCTCTATCGCATGGAACCAAAATAAAGGGTCCCACCTTTATTTTTCAATTAAAAAATATTTTTATTGATTTTAGAGAGGAAGGGAGAGGGAGAGAGAGAGAGAAACATCCATGATGAGAGAGAATCATTGACTGGCTGCCTCCTGCACGCCCCCTACTGGGGATCGAGTCCACAGCCCCAGGCATGTGCCCTGACCTGGAATCACACCTTGACCTCTTGGCTCATGGGTCCACGACTCTCAACCACGGAGCCACACTTGCCGGGCCCACTCGCCCACCTTGAGATGTGTCCACGCGTGAGTCTCTCAGGCATCTCTGCGTGCTGAGCGGGGACCCAGCGGGGACCCCGCTGTGGAGATAGGGCTGTGCATATGGCGGTAACTTCTAGGGGTGGGGCGAAGGGAACCTCGCACGCTGCCATTCCTCTGACGTCACCTCCCACGCTGTCTTAAAAATAGAGCTCTGGCCACAAACGCTGGGCAGATGCCACTTGGTCTTTGTGGTCGTGTGTCTTCAAGGTGGATTCCTCGAGAGAAAGTTGACTCACTATGCAATCTAGCTAGGGTTGGGCGGAACCGTCACCCTTCTCATTTCAGTCCTTCCTGCCACGTGGGACATGAGCGATGGCTTCCCCACATCCTCCCCGGCCGCCTTTGTGGCCACAATCGGAAGCGCTCCGATCTGACAGGTCGCACACAGGTCCTCCCTGCGGCTTGCCACAGGCAGGCTCCGTGTCATGGCTGCATGGAGCCTCTGGTTACCTGGTTGTATATCCCCTGCGCGTACTTGCTGCGAACGGGGGGGTCCGTATCTCCTCCTTTGCCTCACGTTGTGTTCTCGGTCACGGCTTTATTTATTTTTTATTTTTTATTTTTAAATATATTTTATTGATATTTTACAGAGAGGAAGGAAGAGGGATAGAGAGTTAGAAACATCGATGAGAGAGAAACATCGATCAGCTGCCTCCTGCACACCTCCCACTGGGGATGTGCCCGCAACCAAGTTACGTGCCCTTGACCGGAATCGAACCTGGGACCCTTCAGTCCGCAGGCCGACGCTCTATCCACTGAGCCAAACTGGTTTTGGCGGCTTTATTTTTTTTATTACTTTTTTTTTAACAACAAAAATTTATTTTCTGACAGTTCTGGAGGCTAGAAGTTCAAGTTCAAGGTGTCAGTGAGAGTTTGTTTCTGCTGAGAGCTCTCCTTCTGGCTTATAAACAGCTGCCTTCTCCCTGTGTCCTGACATGGCCTTTCTTTTTTCTTTTTCTTTTTTTTCTTTTGTCTAAAGTTTTACATATGTCTCCTTTTCCCCCAATTGACCCCTCCCCCCAGCCATTCCCACCCTGGGCACCACCCCCCACCCCGCCCCAGTTGTCTGTGTCCATTGGTGATGCTAATAGGCATGTGTACAAGTCCTTTGATTGCTCTCTAACGCACCCCCCCTCCCCTGCCATTTGTTTCTGGATCTATTCTTGTTCATCAAATTATGTTGATCATTATATCCCACACTAGAGGCCCGGTGCATGAAATTCGTGCCGGGAGAGGGGGGGTGGTGTTGTCCCTCAGCCCAGACTGCACCCTCTTCAATCTGGGATCCCTCTCACAATCCAGGACTGTTGGCTCCGAACCACTCGCCTACCTGCCTGATTGCCCCTAACCGCTTCTGCCTGCCAGGGTGATAACCCCCTACTCACTCCCCTGCCAGCTTAACTGCTCCCCTGCCAGCCCGATTGCCCATAACTGCCCTCCTGGCCAGCCTGGTTGCCCCCAACTGCCCTCCCCTGCAGGCCTGGTCCCCCTCAACTGACCTTCCTTGCAGGCCTGGTCCCTCCCAACTGCCCTCCCTTGCTGGCCTCATCATCCACAACTGCCTTCCCCTGCTGGCCATCTTGTGGCAGCCATCTTTGACCACATGGGGGCGGCCAGCTTGTGTGTTGGAGTGACAGTCAATTTGCATATTACCTCTTTATTATATAGGATATGAGTGAGATCATGTGATATTTATCTTTCTCCAACTGGCTTATTTCCCTTAGCACAGTGGTCGGCAAACTGCGGCTCTCAAGCCCCATGCGGCTCTTTTGCCCCTTGAGTGTGGCTCTTCCACAAAATACCACGTGTGGGCGCGCACGTACGGTGCGACTGAAACTTCGTGGCCCATGCTCAGAAGTCGGTTTTTGGCTCTCAAAAGAAATTTCAATCGTTGTACTGTTGATATTTGGCTCTGTTGACTAAATGAGTTTGCCAACCACTGCCTTAGCATAATGCTCTCCAGTTCCATCCATGCTGTTGCAAATGGTAAAGGTTCCTTCTTTATTACCACAGCATAGTATTCCATTGTGTAGATGTACCACAGTTTTCTAATCCACTCATCTGCTGATGGGCACTTAGGCTGTTTCCAAATCTTAGCTATGGTGAATTGTGCTGCTATGAACATAGGGGTGCATAGATCCTTTCTGATTGGTGTTTCTGGTTTCTTGGGATATATTCCTAGGAGTGGGATCACTGGGTCAAATGGGAGTTCCATTTTTAGTTTTTTGAGGGAACTCCATACTGTCCTCCACAGTGGCTGCACCAGTCTGCATTCCCACCAGCAGTGCACGAGGGTTCCTTTTGCTCCGCATCCTCGCCAGCACTTGTCGTTTGTTGACTTGTTGATGATAGCCATTCTGACAGGTGTGAGATGGTACCGCATTGTCATTTTGGTCATGGCTTTATTGAGGCATAGTGCCCGTGCCATACAATTCACCCATTTCAAGGTGTAGAATTCAATGTTTGTTTGTTTTGTGTTTACTACATTTGCAGACCTGTGTGGTATCTTCACAATCCCTTTTAATATGTTTTATTTTTTATAAAATGTATCTTTATGGATTTCAGAGAGGAAGGGAGAGGGAGAGAGAGAGATAGAAACATCAACAATGAGGGAGATTCATTTATTTTTCGTAATATACAGCTCCTACTTCCATCTGTTTTTTGTTGTTGTTATTGTTAATGCTCACCTGAGGATATTTTTTCTATTGATTTTTAGAGAGGGTGGAAGGGGGGAGGGGAAGGTGGGAGGGAGGGAGGGAGGGAGAAAGAGAGAGAGAGAGAGATCTATGTGAGAGAGGCACATTGATTGGTTGCCTCCTGCACATGCCCCAACCAGGGTGGAGAGCTACCTGCAATCCAGGTATGTGCCCTTGACGGGGAATCAAACCCACACCTCCTCGGTGCGCAGGCCAACGCTCTAACCACTGAGCAACCGGCCAAAGCTGTCTGTCATACATGTTTATATTTTTGTGTATTCCTCTTTTTTTTTTTTTTTTGAACGAGCAATGCATTGTGCCATGAGCTACTGACCATCTGCCTTCTGATGACCCGACCTCAGCCAGCACTCTGACCCCATCTGTCTGGTTCACAGATGGATGTCCCGCGCCTGGCAAACATCCCAGGATTCAAAGGGATATTGGCTAGATGGCTGGCTGCCGGAAAGAAAGGCATTCCCATCTAGGGAGTTCCTGAGAAATGAGAAGTGGTATCTCCCCTCCCCCTGCACACCCATGAGGCTGACTCAGGAGCGGAACCCGGAACCCGGGTCTCCTCCAGGGAGAGGTCAAGGCTGGCAGGCTCAAGCTCCAGACGGAGGGCACCACGGGTCTGCTCTCCATTGTCTGCGGGGCACAGGGGAGCCCTCGGGCGCACGCACCACAGGGCGGGAGCCGCTCGCCCTCTCGGAGCTCAGGCATGGGAACGCTGCCCTCTGCCCACATCCTGTGGGTCTGTCTGCTCTGCCAGGCTGCCTGGTTCTGTCCCGCTGCACAACCTTGTCCAGTGGGAGGCGGTGCCATGACCACCACCTCTACGGCCTTTCTCTGCCTTGGTGAGTTCTGGGGAGGACAGGGATAAACACCCCCGGGGGAGGTGATCTCTTGAAAGATCCCATGAACTGGCCCTATCCGGTTGGCTCAGTGGATAGAACGTCGGCCTGTGGACTGAAGGGTCCCCGGTTCAATTCCGGTCAAGGGCATGTACCTCAGTTGCAGGCTCCCTCCCGGGTCAGGCCTTGGTCAGGGCTCATGCGGGAGGCAACCAATTGATGTGTTTCTCACATCGATGCTTCTCTCTGTCTTTCTCTCTCTCTTCCACTCTCCCTAAAAATCAATGGAAAAGTAGCCTTGGGTGAGGATTAAAAAAAAAAAAAGAAAGATCCCATGAGCTGGAAGGCTCGGGGAAGGGGCTTCTGCTCAGGAACCAGCAGTCTTACCGGGATCTCTCTTCCAGGGCTGTGTCTGGGCCGGAAGGTCTACTGGAATAGAGGTGAGCCCACCACCCCCTGGAGTCCCAGGTCCTGCCTCCTCCCCGGGGACAATGTGGGACCCCTCCCGGGGCATCTGGGGGATGGAGGGAGGAGTGGAATTCCGAGCTGATGAACAGGGCACATGCGTGAGGAGCCCGGAGGCTGATCGTTGGGGGAAACTGAGGCACGGAGAATAAGGGGGCCGCAACCTCCGACTCTCTTCTAGAGGCTCTGCCCAAACCTACCATCCGGGTGGCGCCGAGCGCTGTCATCGCCGTGGGGAGGCCCGTGAGCATCTGGTGTCACGGGTCTTGGGTGGCGAACCGGTACCACCTGCACCAGAAGTGGGCTCCAAGGCCCTGGAGAACTGTGTTCCCCCGGGGACCCAGAGACAAGGCCGAGTTCCCCATCCCACGCATGACCCACGGCCTTGCTGGGAGGTACCACTGCACGTATGACAGCCGAAGAGCCTTGTCCGCGCCCAGCGAGCCGCTGGACCTGGTGGTCACAGGTGAGCAGACACTTCCTCGGGCACAGGTGAAAGGGGGGGGGTGTGCCCAGGAGGGCCCGCTTTTCCCACGGCCAAGCCTTGTGGACCATGGCGGGGGGTGGGTGGGCGGGAGGGCGTTGGTCCTCTCCTTCCGTTGTTGTTGTTTTAGAAAAGCAAGTGAAAATTGATTGGCCGCACACTTAGGACCGTGAAACAGGGAAGGACATCGAAGAAGCAACAGGAGAGCCCAAGGCTGGGCTGCCTTGGCTCACTGGGAAGTCAGAGAAAAGGGGTCTCGGGGTTCAGGGGGTTGGTGAGCCTGGGATGAGCGGCCACTGCCCATTGCTCCCCTGGTTGCAAGTCTTGAGGGGTCCCTTGCCATTTAGAAGATATGTGCCTGTGTGGGAAGGACAGGGGTAAAGGAAAGGCATGGGAGAACTCCTGTGTGTGTGTTTTTTAAAAAATATTTGTTTTGATTTCAGAGAGGAAGGGAGAGGGGGAGAGAGAGAGAGAGAGATAGAAACATCCATGATGAGCCCTAACCGGCTTGGCTCAGTGGATAGAGCACCAGCCTGCAGATGGAAGGGTCCTGGGTTTGATTCCAGCCAGGGGCACATGCCTGGGTTGTGGGCTCGATCTCCAGTGGGGGACATGCAGGAGGAAGCTGATCAATGATTCTCTCTCATCATTGATGTTTCTCTCTCTCCTTCTCCCTTCCTCTCTGAAATCAATAAAGAAATATATATATATATATATATATATATATATATATATATATATATATATTAAAAAAGAAACATCTAGAATGAGAGGGAATCATTGATGGGCTGCTTCCTGCATGCCCCCTACTGGGGATCGAGCCCACAACTCGGGCATGTGTCCTTGAACGGAATCAAACTCAGGACCCTTCAGTCCGTAGGCCGACGCTCTATCCACTGAGCCACACCAGTGAGGGCATGCTTCACTCTTTGGATGCATCATAGCAGTGGGATCATGCAGCATCTGTCCTTCTGTCACTGGCCCATGTCACTTAGTATAATGTCCTCAAGCACCCTCTCCTCTTTTTTTTTTTTTTTTTTAATATCAGAGAGGGAGAGAGAGGGAGAGAGAGAGAGAGAGAGAGAGAGAGAGAGAGAGAGAGAGAGAGAGATCAAAACATCAATGATGAGAGAGAATCATTGATCGGCTGCCTCCTGCACAACCCCTACTGGGGATCGAGCCCACAACATAGGCATGTGCCCTTGACAGGCATCAAACCCAGGACCCTTCAGTCCTCAGCCCACTGCACTATCCACTGATCCAAAATGGCTAGGGCAGCACCCTCTCCTCTTTTAACAGTTCCTTCCCTCTTGTTCTTTTCCAGGAATGTTTGACCCACCCACCCTCTCCACCTTGCCAAGACCCGTCGTGACCTCCGGAGGGAGTGTGACCCTGCAGTGTGGCTCATGGCAGGGGTTTGACTGGTTTTATCTGTGTGACGAAGGACGAAATGGCCACCACCAACGTCTGGACTCACAGCGCCGAGACGACGGGTGGTTCCAGGCCCTCTTTACTGTGGGTCCCGTGAGACCAACTCACTGGTGGACATACAGGTGCTACGGTGTCTTCTCAGGTTCTCCTCATGCGTGGTCTTCCTCAAGCAGCCTCGTGGAGCTTCTGATCTCGGGTGAGACAGTCTCGGCATTGCCCCAGAATCCCCTGGGTCTCCAGGCAGGTGGGGAGGAGTCTGATCTCAGGTGGAGCACCAGGTTGGATGAGGTTGGAGCGAGAAAACTCAGGGCTCCAGGAGCCTGCAACACAGAAGACTCTGTGGTGGAGAGGCCCAGGGCAGAGGGGAGTGCAGAGAGCCTAATCCTCTAGCAAATACCACCTCCTTTTTTACCAGGTGTTTCTAGGAAACCGTCCCTCTCAGTCCTGCCAGGTCCTGTGGTGGCCCCTGGAGACACCCTGATTCTACGATGTCAGTCTGATGTCAACTATGACAGATTCGCTCTCTTCAAAACGGGGGAACAGGACCTCCTCCAGCAACTTGTCCGGCAGCCCCAGGCTGGGCTCTCTCAGGTAGACTTCTCCCTGCGCCGGGTGAGTGTCTCCCACGGGGGCCGGTACAGATGCTACGGTGGATACAACCTCTCCTCTGGGTGGTCAACACCCAGTGACCCTGTGGACATCCTGGTGACAGGTAAGGTGCCCGTCCCCAGCTCACACGCAGACTTGGCATCCTGTTGGCAATGGGGGGCAGCGAGTACAGACAAGAAGGGATGGGATGAGGGATGGGAAGATCTTAGAACAATGGGAACAGAAGGAGCAATGAACACCCTTGAGTAGAGGCCCCGAGTGGCATCTCTGCTGAGGTCAAGGGAAGGGGGAACAAGGAAGGAGTTTGCACTAACACCGTGGATGTGTCTCTCCCAGCCTTACTCCCTCAGGACACGCTGCCCACTCTGTCAGCCCACCCAGGCCCCACCGTGGCCCCAGGAGAGAATGTGACCCTGTGGTGTCAGACTGGGAGCTTGTTTGATATGTAGGAGGGGGATGTCAGTCCCCCTCTGCACCTCAGGTCCCAGTACCAAGACGGGGTGTTTCAGGCAAACTTCCCCATGAGTCCCGTGACCCTGGACCACAGGGGCACTTACAGGTGCTATGGGTCACTCAGCAGCACTCTGGTCCAGTTGTCGCGTCCCAGCAACCCCTTGGAGCTCAAGGTGGAAGGTGAGGAGCTGTCCATGGTGTCTTCCTTCCTTCCCACCCCATTCCATCCATCCCGGTGTCTGGATCACCTCCCCCAATGAACCACATCTGTCCGTCTTTCCCTCCTCTGCCCTCCTCTGAGTCCAGACACCACTGTCTCCGAGTGGGCTTTCATTCCCACGTGTGGAATGCATCAGCATCAGAAAAGACAAAGAGGTCTTTCTTTATTTTTCCTCTTCTTTTACCTCTTGTTTTTCTTCTTCTTCTTCTTCTTCTCATTCTTCTTGTTCCTCTTGTTCTTCTCCTTCTCCCCCCCCCTCCTCCTCCTCCTCCTCCTCCTCCTTCTTCTTATTTTTTAGTTAATCCTCACCCAAGGATATTTTTCCATTGATCTTTTAGAGACAGTGGAAGAGAGAGGGAAAGACAGAGAGAAACATTGATGTGAGAGAAGCACATTGATTTTTAGAGAAAATAGAATGGAGGGAGGGGGAGAGAGACACACATGGATGGGAGAGAGACACATAGATTGGTTGCCTCCTGCATACACCCCAACCAGAGCCCAGAATTGAACATCCAACCCTTTGGTGTGTGAGCCAATTCTCTAACCACTGAAGAACACTGGCCAGGGCATAAACTGATCTACATTTAAAAAATGAATCAATGAATTCTAAAGAATGATCTGGTATCAGTACATATGAATCCACTGTAGACTTTTTAATGGCTGTATAGTACTCCCATGCTTGAAACTATCACTATTATCCAACACCCTAAAATTTGGTATTTTGTTTGTTTCCAACCGTTTTATATTTCAAACCACCCTTCAATGAGTATCCCCATACATACCTAAAGCACAGATGTAGGTGGAAACAACAATCCCTTAAATCGTGGTTACATTTTTAGAATGAAATAGCTTAGGTGGAGGACATGGACACTTACTATGTGATAAAGATTCATAATTTCTTCCTATGGCTCACTCCTTTTTACCCCTCAGGTTGTGATTGAAAAATTTTTCTCCAGATAAAACCTTGGCTGGTGACCCTATTCAAATAGACCCTGTCCTTATAACACCTTTCATAATTTTTTAAGTGTCTGACCAATCCTAACTGTATTGTATATTTTTCTTGTTATAGATCTAACTTATCTGCTACATATTTTACTTAATAATATTAATTATACTTTATCTTTTTTTACTGAGACACATGTAGGTAGGTATGTGCACACACACCCATGTACATGTTTTTATACATGTCTCCTTACATTTATATATTTTATATAATGCATGTACTCTATATTGTATACATATATGTCCATTATACACATATTATTTATAAATTTACATGTAAATATATAATATATCTCATGTAAATGCATATGTGATATACATGGCACACATAAATGTATATACATCCATACATAAATCTATTTCTACAAAGTCCACAATTATTTGGAGAATGAATGAATGCATGAAATAACAAAAGAAAATCACTGCAGACTCAGGATTAAGGTGAACTGGCTGAGGTTGGGCAAAGACTGGTTTATTTCTGACCCTCAGGATCCCCTGGACACCCACCTCTCATCCATGGATCCAGGACCTTCATCTAAGGATGAACTCCAATGTTCAGGAGGTCAAGTTTAGCTTGGGCTATTGCTTCAGAGAGATAAGAGACCAAGAAAGAGCTAAACTTCAAGAGTATTTGAACATGTTCACTCTAAGCCTGTGGCATACGGTGTGGCCAAATCCCACCCTCCTTTTTTTTTAAAGACCCCAAACATAATGTATAAGTGAGAGGAAATCAGAGACACTAGGGTGGCCCCCCTCAACTATAGTTGTACAAGGCATCATTGTGAATGTAAATAAAACATGTCTGTGAATAGGGATATACAGTAAGGTAGATTCTGAGTCCATGCTGGGCTGAAAGACTTCCAGCTCCTCACCCTCCCTGGTTTTCTGACTCTCAGGGGATCCTGTTAATATCACCCCATCAGTGCAGACCCCAAATTCCACAAGTGGTAAGTAACCACACATGATTACCTTGGGGACTGGGAAGTTCCATGGATGGGGGGTACACATCTGATCTGGGTGCTGATTTGAGTGTGACTCGCTATATCCTCCATGACCACTTTCTCCCATTGTCCCCAGGAACCCAGGTCCCAGATTATACAGTGGAGAATATCATTGCCATGGGCCTGTCTGGATTGATCCTGGGGGTGCTAAGTGTGTTCGTGTTTCAGGCGTGGTACAGTGAGAGAAGGTCCCCAGGGATAAACTGAAGATGGAGCACACCCATTCCTCAGGCATGGTGACACAACCTCAGACCCAAACCACAGAGGCAAGGTTGGGAGGGCAAAGAAGGTCCTGAAAGCTGGAGCCACAAGCTGTGTGAACTCTGTGCTGAGGACCTAAAGGAAACAAAACTGTATTTATTGTTAGTGCTGGAGGCGATGACAGTGGCTGGGACTATTTCTCATGGGAGACTCCTCCACCGTGACCCTTGCCCTTGCATTGCCCTCTCCTCAATGTTTGGCTGCTCTTATCCCCATCTCAATGACCCAATGCTAAGTCCACATGAAGAGATTATGTTCACAACGCCACTCTATCTCATGCTTGTTCCTACACTGTATTGCACATGTCGTCTTTATCACACCTACATTCCCTGGTGTGAGTTGCTCTGTGCCTTGAGCTCTAAGTGCAGAGACTCAGGTAACATAATTGAATAACTAAATCAATGAACTAATATTTACAACCAGCCCGGAGGGTGCACGTTGAGAATGCCATCCCAGGACCATGTTTGGATTCTGCAGGTTCTTTTCTCTTCACCTGGTTCTTCTCATGTGGCTCCTCCCATAACATCAGTGCTTGGAATCCACACTCTCCTGCGTGGCCTCATGCAAGTGACAGCCCGTCTGTGAGCCTCTCTTGCCTTCCTGTGAAGCTGGTAGCGATGATGGCGCCTTTGTGGCTGTGGTGACAATGAAACGAGATTGTGAACTGTAGGACAATAAACACGTTTGTTTGTTGTTGTTTGTTTTCATTTTGATATTAACTGCCAGAGAGAGGATGGAGCAAGTAGCATTTCACACACTACTGGCAAGTGTACAAATTGTTTCTGCCAATTTGGGGAATTTTCTGTTTTAGAGAGAGTGATTTTCAGTTATGATCATCATCATCGTCATGATCTTCATGATCATCATCACCATCACTGTAATCATCACTATAACCATTATGACCATCACCATCACTATAACCATTATGAGCATCACCATTACCATCATCATTACTATAATCATCATCATCATAGTCATCACCATAACTATCACCATCATCACCATCACCATCATTACCATGATCATCACCATCATCATCTCCATCATCACCATCACTATTACCAACATCATTGTCAGCATAGCTATAACCATCATCACCATAACCCTTTTCATCACCACCACAATGATTATCATCAACACCATTACCATCACCATCATCATCGCCATCATCATCACTAATCATGAACATCATCATCACCCCATAACCACCATCACCACTATCATCTCCATCATCACTATCACCGTTGTCATAACCATTATCAACATCACTATCATCATCATTACCATCACCATCATCATCATCACAGCCCTCCTCCTCCTCATCATCACCAACACTATCATCATTATAATGACATCACCATCTCCATCGCTATTTTTATCATCATCACTATCCTCACCATCACCATTATCATCATCATCATCAACATCATCATCATCACTATCACCATCATTATCATTACCATGACCATCACAACTACCATCATCATCATTATTACTATCATCATTACCATCAGCATCATTGTGCTGATCAGCATCATCAGCTTCATCACCAACACAATCATCATTATCATGATATCATCACCAACATATTAACCTCAACACCATCATCAATATCACCATCATCTTCATCATCTTTATATTACCTTCACCACCATCATCAATGTCACCATCATCTTTATCACCTTCATCATCATCACCAACACTGTCATCATTATTATAACATCAGCATCATCACCATCATCATCACTATTCTCACCATCATTAACATCACCATCATCATCACCCTCACCACTATCGTCAATGTTACCATTATCACCATCATCTTCATTACCACCACATCATCATCATTGCCCTCATCATCACTATCCTCACCCTCACCATCATCATCAATGTCACCATCCTCATCATCACCACCACTACCATCATCAACACAAGACCATCATCATCATTGCCTTCATTATCATCATCATTATAACCAACACTACCATCATTATCATGGCATCCTCATCATCCTCATCACCCATTTTA
Organism: Plecotus auritus; assembly: GCF_963455305.1. Lineage (NCBI taxonomy): Eukaryota > Metazoa > Chordata > Mammalia > Chiroptera > Vespertilionidae > Plecotus > Plecotus auritus. The sequence goes on along the minus strand of NC_137785.1, from coordinate 5,013,276 downwards.
TCACTATGTTTTAATCAATATTTCCATCTCCTTGTGCTGGGAGCAAACAAAAACCACATATATGTTGGAGATAAACAAAACTCTCTTTTCTTCTTTCCAAGTTCAGGAACTCTTTATTTTTAAAATGTTAAATATTTTTTTATTTTCCAACACAGTTGATATATAATATTATCTAGTTTCAGGAGTATAACCCAGTGATTTGACATTTATATAACTTACAAAGTGGTCACCCTGATGAATATAGTACCCATTTGACACCATACATAGTTATTACAACATTGTTGACTACTAGAGGCCCGGTGCACAAAATTCATGCACGGGTAGAGTCCCTAGGCCTGGCCTGCGATCAGGGCCAGCTAGATTGCCGGATGGGGCCTTCCTTCATTCTGTGCTCATTCCGTGCTGCCCCCCTGGTGGTCAGCGCATATCATAGCGAGTGGTTGATCTCCCCGTCGATGGCCTCCTGGGGAGATAATTTGCATATAAGCCTTTTATTATACAGGATAATCTCTATGCTGTACTGCACATTCCCATGAATATTTTGTAACTACAAATTTGTGCTTCTTAATCCCTTCCATTTTCTTTTGTTTTATTTTTTTTATTTATTTATTTTTTATTTTTTTATTTTAAAATATATTTTATTGATTTTTTACAGAGAGGAAGGGAGAGGGATAGAGAGTTAGAAACATCGATGAGAGAGAGAGACATCGATCAGCTGCCTCCTGCATACCCCCTACTGGGGATGTGCCCGCAACCAAGGTACATGCCCTTGACCGGAATCGAACCCGGGACCCTTTAGTCTGCAGGCCGACGCTCTATCCACTGAGCCAAACCGGTTTCGGCTCTTTTGTTTTATTAATCCTCACTTGAGGATATTTTTTCCATTGATTTTTAGAGAGAGTTGAAGGGATGGAGGGATGGGAGAGAGATGGGGGGGGAGAGAGATTTAGATGAGAGAGACACATTGATTGGATGCCTCCTGCAAATGCCGCAATCCTGCAGGGGATTGAACCTGCAACCCAGGTATGTGCACTTGACCTGGAAATGAACTCCAACCCTCTGGTGCCCAGGCTGATGCTCCATCCACTGAAATACACCGGCTTATTTCTTCATTTTTTTCTACATATTTTCCCATAACCTTCCTGTCATCAGGCAACCATCAAAACGTTCTCTGTATCTATGACTCTGTTTTAGTTCTACTTGTTTATTTTGTGTGCATTTTTTAAAGATTCCTCATATAAATAAAATAATCTGGCATTTGTCTCAGTAACTCTTCTTAAAAATTAAAAATAAAAGAGGAATTTTTAGGTTTTGTAAGTATTGAAAAGACTACTATAACACATAGACAAAGGCGTAGAATTTTCCCAGTAGATGAAGAGTACAGACCCTGTGGGGAGCAGTATATGCAAAGATTCAGATGGATGCAAAAATGTCAAGGGTGGAGAACGTCATACATTTTCGTTGGGCTTCAGTGAGCGGGATAAAGATGAGTGATGAGAGTGGAAAGTGGAGTTAGCTGGGGAGGATGAAAATAAGGGTCTTGGAGATGCACTGAGAGGCTCAGACAATCCCATATGCAGGCAATGGACCAGGTTCAAGGGAAAAACTCCCTATTCAAAGGCGAAGAGCCCTGCTCACTGCCTCAAATTGAGACGTGAGCAAAAGGGACGCGTTGATGTTTCTAAGATGGTGGGTTCTTCTCAGCTAAAGGGTTGTGACGTGACCTGCTGCTAAGTTCCAGAATCCTGTCCAGAGTCCAAAGCCAAGGGAAAGGTGGTCATGCAAAGAGATGGGGAGACTGCAGGGTGTGTCTGGAGCAAAGCCAATTACAGCTGCTCCCACCTCCTTTGAGGCCATGCTGGGAATTGGGATATTTGCATCTTAAATCCTTAAAATGGGAACTAGTCTCTGAATCCAAGTGAACTCTGCCCCTGATATAATGATCTCAGGAAATTCTTGAGGCTTGCCAATGGATTCTGTTTCTCATATCATAGGAGATGATGATATGCGAAAGCAAGTGGGGATGTAGAGGGAGGCATCAGTGACTCTCCTGCTGAGGAGAGGAGAAAGAAGCATGTTCACTAAGGAGATAAACTATCCGTGTGAATGTCTGGAAGGGGTGGGGGTGAGAGAGGATAGGGGAGACATGAGGCAAAAGCAGAAGTAGAAGAAAAAGAAGGAGGAGGAGGAGGA